>NC_060889.1:657095-681414 GCF_014805685.1 Silurus meridionalis | reverse complement strand
TAACAGCACCACAGTTTTACTGTATAAAGGCAAGATCATATAGTAATGCAAACCCACTGACACTCGATTAGAGTCCAAACATCAGAGACTCTACTGAACTTACTATCAGAGGTCTAAAGCTCTCAGATTCTGCTCTCTATCACTGTGCTCTAAAGTAGAACACAGTAATACAGAGTCAGTGAAAGACTGTACATAAACTCATCAAAGATATTTCCTTTACCTACTTGTTATCAGTAAACCACAGACAAAATGTGGTAACAGATGCAGCTGAATGAAATAGAAAAGAAGAATAAAGAGGAATTAAAGATGCCAAATACACATTAATCACATTACATTCACAAATATACAGTTACTATACACATGTGGAATTAAATTCATTGACATTTTCTGTTCAGTTTTCTTTCTGATTAATTATGCGATCTTTCTGCCTTTCTGTATTCATACATGTGTATAAAATGCATGTTACTTGTGCTGGATGTGAGCTGGTTTTACTTCCTGAAGGCAAAACTGAGACTGAAAGACTCACAAATGAGCAGAACTGAAAATTGTGAAAATTGTAAATGAACGAAAACATTGTGTCATTGTCCTAATATCTATTGACTCATCTGTATAAATTCATGGCCTTTTAGTGTTAGTGCTTTTTATTATTGAAGTAAACTGAGTAACAAAATGAATGAGTTGTGAATATAAATAAATATGTGGGCGGAGCTACATGTGGAAATCAGAGACAATCTCACATACACAACCCTGATATTTATTTCTAAAGCTGGAGGTCTGAACTAAACACTCAGAATCACAATGTTACTCCTCTTCTTACTTTTCTTCACTATTGCTGATATTGGTAAGTCTTATATTACACATGAAATTATTCATTTTAATGAACAGAACAGTTCCACTTAAATTTATTATTTAAAAAATGGTTATGATATTATTGTATTTTTTTATAGTAGAATCTGCTGATTACAGCATTAAACCAGAAGAAACCACTTTATCTGTAACTGAAGGCAGCAACATCACACTGTCCTGCACATATACTGGATCAGTTTACAGTCTTCACTGGTATCAACAAAAACCTGGATCAAGACCAAATTTCTGCTGCTGATCACTGAAAGCGTTAAACAAGTCACAGAAGCTCAACCACCAAATCCACGATTGTCCATAAAACTTGTCAAAACTAAGAAAGTGGATCTGCAGCAGATTCACGCTTTTCTCACTAGATAGCGTTGTTTACATGTTTACCTCTGCATGCTTAACCTCCTGTCTGAGTTTCGGTCTGATGACCTTGAAGAAGTTTAAACTGAGAAGCGATTTAATTGATCCCACCTACATAATATCCTGAGTTTGTCAGTAAGTCAGCTGCAGCCTCATTGTATTTAATTTGTAAGACCTAATTTTCTCTAATTTCCTTCATTAACAATAGATAAAAAAATACATTTATGATAACTTCCTTTTAAACTCTTCTTGAGGTAGTTTCATGATAATGATGCACTAAAACCTTGTATATGTTTAACAGTGTTTCCTACACACAGGTGATATTGAAGAATTCACAAATATATCGTGCCTCAATAAAGCAGATAAAATTGAGCAGGAGATAAAAACATTGATCTAGATGAAGTTATTGTTTCCATTTTCCTAAATACATCAGTGTAGAGCAGAGATGACCAAACTACAGTCAGAGATCCAAAGTTATCCATGTTGATTTGGATCATTATGCAAAATATGAAAGGAAGAAAAAAAAAACAGGAAGGGGTTGTCATTAATTCAATTCAATTATTTCATTTTATTTGTATAGACTTTAACACTGAACATTGTCTCAAAGCAGCTTTACACAGATAATGTGGTGATAAAGAATGAATAAGATGAATAAAGATTGTTCTTTATGTGTAAGTTTGTCCCTAATGTCTCATTGGTACATTCATTCATATGAATATCCAACTTTTGATGTTAACTGGTTAAACACAGATATTTCAGAATTCTCAATCAGATAAAACCATTCATCATGTTCACTGTTATATTGATGTGTCTGTGGCTCACTAGGTGAGTTTACATAAATTTATTACTCATTCAGTATTAAATATTTATTTAATCATTAATTGCAGTGTAGTGATGGTTTAATATATACATACTAAATATATAGTTGACACTTGATTGTGTAAAGGAAAAACATTTTGTTCTCTTCTCTATGACAGGTGACTCCATGGCAGATTCAATAAACACTTTACTCATAAAGTTGTAGATGAATGAAAATGTTACTCTGTCCTGCAGATACAAAACAAAGTTTTACAAAATACAGTACAGACAACATCCAAAATCTAAACCTAGTTCCTTCTTATTATTTTGGTGGAATACCTCAAACCAGCACGAATGGATGCTAAAATTGTAAAGATAGTGGATCTGATCATCTCTCTGCTGCTGTATCAGACTCTGCTCTATACTACTGTGCTCTGCAGCCCACAGTGACAGGAAATAGCTGCACTGTACAAAAACCTTCACACTGTATGCTAAACTGAAGACTGAACAAGACATCTTAGTGATGCATTTGTTTTCACTTTGAGATTGAATTTATGAAATTGTTTCTGTCAGATTTCAACATAAAAATCAGACATGCCTTGTTCATTGTCATAAATGACCTGTATTATGTGAATGTGATGTATCTTATGATTTATTACAATTTACAAAAGCATTTTTTTCTTTAAACAAGTGACTAAAACATTTCTTCTAATATTTTGTAGTGATATGTAAAGTAATTTTGTAATACTTGATTTAGTTTATTTATTGTAAATGTCTTTAATACAGATTCATGTATAAATGTTAATCACAGCAGATATGAATCATAAATCATCAATGAATCATCAGATAAAGTTAATTTAATAAAACAATTTAATTATTACAAATTATCAAAATATAAATCAAATATAAATCAATCACATTATAAATATACTAATAATAACTTGCTATATTAAATGATTTATTATGACTGTGTTCTCAATTTCTGATGACTGAAATCATGCAGCTACACCAAATATGAACACAGTGAATTATTAGATCATGTTTTTACAGACTGATAATCTCCTTTGCTTTGAGTTCAGGGCAGGTTCCCATGTGATGATGTGAATTGTTAAAAGAATCAGCCATCTGTCAGTAACATTGTGATTCTGTCATTATGCTGTGGTGGAGCTTCATAAACCTTAATAAAAATATGTGATTCAGAAAAGATCTCAGAATATTTTCATTCATTTACACCATTATCATGTTTTTTATAGCTGTGTGTCTGTGGCTTTTAGTAGGTGAGTTATACATTCATATTTTGTATTTTAGAAATATTGTGATTTGAATTGTGATGAAAACAGAATATATATAAATGTTCTGTTATTGTATTTAAAAATTTGTTTCTCTGACATGACTCACAGATTCTATAGAGACACTTTTACTCATAAAGTTGTAGATGAAGGTGATGTTACTCCTGCAATCAAACAATATACAAACACCTGCACACAGATACAATATCCACAATCTAAATAAGTTCCTTCTTATATTTTAAAGAAATTTAGTAGACAAACAGGAATTGCTGAAATTATGATATAAAAACAAGTGGATCTGATCATCTCCTCACTGCTGTATCAGACTCTGCTCTACTACTGTGCTCTGGCGACAGTGACAGGAAATCCAGCTGCACTGTACAAAAACCTGACACAGTTCTGATGTGTGAAGTACTGTGATCTGTGATGATTTTAAGTTATTTACAGTCATTTTAAATCTGTCTCTCTTTTGAATTATAAAAGTTTATAATTTGAGTAATGCTGGAGCTTTCATTTAAAGTATATTTGTTTTATAAGAACAATTAATACATTGTTTGAGTTTTGTTTTCACTGTTCTGTATTTCTTCATTGGTTTATGCACAACCAGTCTTTAAAAAGTTCCCATCACATGCACAAGAAAAATAAATGTTTACTTCTTACCTTTTCATCTTCCATACATTACATTGATACATTAATCTGTAAGTTTTAAGAAAACACTCCATCTTCTGCAGCAACAGAATGGTTCTTCACTAGATCTCTGATAAAGAGAATCATCATTTAATCCATCTTTCTCATTAAGCCTGAGAGCTGTATTATATGTGCTGATTGAAATCAGAATTATGTCCATTATTGAATGTGATTTCTTTTCATTGTAAATGTCACACTTTCACTTTTGTCTCCTTGGTGAACACAAGATCTCACTTTTCTTATTATAAAAGTACTGAGCTCCACACAACCCTGCTCACATTCTCTGATGAATCCTCATTTTCACAATAAAACCTCTGTGATAAACTTCAGCTGTTCTTCTATCATACACACTGCACTTATATTATCCTCACTCCTGCCCTGATTACTCTTTAGTAGTTCTCTTGTTCTCATTGTCTCATGTCCTGTCCTGTCCTGTCCTGTTGTCTGTCCTGTCCTGTCCTCTTCTTTTTTGTAGCTGTTGAATATTTTCATTTGTGGACTGTTTTTGTTGTCATGTAAGATCAATAAACCTTGTCTTTTATTTGATATCCATGTCTCCTTGTCATCCATGGTAATGAATGTGCTCCTACCATCACCACACATAAATAAAATATTTGAATGTAATAACTGGATTATATTTTAATAGATTTAAATGTTGATTTTAGTCCATTCATTATCAGTGGTTATAATTACCCATGTGATGCTGAATGTAAAACCAGAACAGTAACATTGTTGACTCTGTCATGTGATTCTGTGAGGTGGAGCTTCATGAAATTTTATGATGTTACAGAATCAGAGAACAGAAAGACCTCAGAATATTTTCATTCAGCTAAAACATTCATCATGTTCACTGCTGTATTATGTGTCTGTGGCTTTCACTAGGTGAATCAGATTTTTTTAAGTGAATATATTGTGTTGAAATTAAATGTGATTATTTAGTCTCTAATAAATCAGAATATGAGTTTGATTATGCAATTCTGGTTGATGTAAAGTGTTCTGTGTAAAAGTTAAAACATTATTCTCTTCTCTATGACAGGTGACTCCATGGCAGATTCAATAGCCACTTTTACTCATAAAGCTGTAGATGAAGGTGATGATGTTACTCTGTCCTGCAAATACAACCAACCTCCTCTCTACCTGCACTGGTAATCACAATCTAAACCTGAGTTCCTTCTTTATATTTCTCAAAGATTTGTATCAGACAAACCCCAAGAATGACTGCTGAAATTGATGATGGTGATAAAACAAGTGGATCTGATCATCTCTGCTGCAATCAGACTCTCTATACTACTGTGCTCTGGCGCCCACAGTGACAGGAAATCCAGCTGCTGTACAAAAACCCTAACACAGTTTTGCTCTATGGAAAGTAGTTCCTTATGTTTTGATTATTTACATGCTTTCAGAAAGAGCCATTTCTTTCTCTTGTCATTATAAGGGTTTATATGATGGATTATTACAGTAATAATACCTGATGTCTTCACCTAACAGTCTGATAGTCTAAAGAGAAATGTGACAAGAAATTAATTTATAAATGTAGAATATTTGTTTTTATGGACTTTTCTTATGGTTTTCTAAGAATCTTTATGACATTATACATTTAAAGCCCTCAACTTCTGATGATTCATCCTTCTACCAGACCCTTTACTCACCACTATAGCAAATAGTTTAGAACATCTGAAACCACTGCCAGAGTCTGTAACAACTTCTTCCTGCAGAGTCTTTAAAATTTTTCATACTGTATATACTTCAATTAATTTGTGAATCTCTCATCTATTTTGATACATATTTCAAACACTGCATTTAACATCCCAGATCATGAACATTTCTGGCATTTCAGGTATTTATTAAATATTAGATTGATATACTGTAATATCCATCTGTATACTGTAGTTATTTTCAGTCTGGTTTTTTTTATGATTTAATCCTTGTAACTATACAGACAGATTTTGTAAAAGTTTTAAGATTAAATAATGTGTTAAAAGCCTCTAGAATTTTTTTATTTAATTGAATTCATTTTAGACTTTTAATTTTAGAAACTATTATTGGCAGTGGCAGCTCATGTAGCAAATGAGGTCAAAACCAGCCATACATATCATCCATTCCACAAATGTTTTATCATAAAGTCTTCATTAACAACACTTAATCTGTACTATCATCATCCAATCCAGGGTTAATGAAATCATTTAAATAATGGTTTGTTTCCCAATTTGATTATTTCAATAGCTGTCAGATACACTTTAGACAGTTTCACAGAGATACTGACATTTATATCTACTGCAAGGGCATCATGTTTCTAATTTCTTTTATGAAATACAATCTTTGGTAGTATTTTATAAAACCACAAACTTTATGTGGATGCAAATGTGTACTAAAACCTGGTGGTGCCTGATGTCCTTAAGTACATAGAAATATTGTTGTTGTAATGTGTTTACAGCAGGAGCTGTTGGCAGCATTACACCAGAATAAACCATCATATCTAAATCTGTAGGCAGTATCACCACTCTCAAATATGATACATCAGCTGACTATCTGCACTGGTATCGACAAAAGCCTCAATCAGGACCATCTACAAATTAAATCACTAGCTGAACAAACTGACCCAACTATCCATCAAACTCCAGGAGAGATGTTCACCTGTTTCACTTAAATACAGTTTCATTTAGACAGTATTTACAGCTTCAACTATCCACAGCATCAACTAATGAAGATCTTAACATCTATGCCTGTTAATGTTTATTTTGAGATGAAGTCTGATGCAGTGGTCTGATTATTAAAAGTGGAATAGTCTGTGTAAAACAGCACTTCCTGGGTGGTCTTCTACGTGTTCCCTCATGTGTAAAGTTCAGCACAACACTATTAAACAGAATCCTCTGAGCTGTGTTGAAATGACTCAACTCTACACCTTACTCATAGTGAGATACACACCACTGATTCTCACTGTAGTTACAGGTCATTCATATTCATTAATAATTCAGTGTATTATAATATTTATGTTTAAGCATTACTGTTTTCTTAAAATGTTTGTGTGCTTACAAAATAACTATATAATAATTATTAACTTCATGAAAATTCTTTACTTTCTTTTTTACAGCAGGAATTTTGCAGATACAATTACAACATGAAGATGTCAATAAGAAACAGACACTGTTACTCTGAAATGTTCATATGAGACAACAGTGAACATTGAGACACAATATACAGAGACATTCACTGACTTTCTGTTCAGTTTTTATCAATAATGAATACATTTTGATAATTTGTACTTCCTCCTTCTTTCATTCATGTGCTTATACAGTATATAAATGTGATGGTTACTGCAGGATGTGACAGCTTTTCATCTGAAAAAATGTAGACTCAAGCACTGGCAAAAATAGAAAACTCAGTGTTGTGATGTCATGGTTTCAGATTTCAGTCACTAAGTGCCAAGTTGATATTCTATTAGCTGGTTCTTATGATAATAATGTGTACATTGTAATATACTTTTACAAAATGATCTATGTACAGAACAGCTGTGAATATAAATGTAAAACCATCTAAATAAAATCTTAAAGTCATTATCTTAAATTCTCTTTTAGCAATGCATACACAATTTCTCTTTCATCCAACAACACAGTTTAAACAATGTTCCTGGTCTTGTTCCACTTGGTCTTGAACACACAACATATCTACCTTTCTTCTCCATCATATCAGCTACTTCTGTTTACCAGTCAGAGTAGATTTAAAATCAATAAACATTTCACTTATCTTCCTGCTGTCTGTAGACTTTTCTTTCTTTTGGCCAACAGTCAATTTTCACTGGTACCCTGTTGGCTAACCATACCTGTATGTTGGTAACAGATAGATTATGAAATTCTGATTGTAATCCAAAGCTCATGTGAATATTTAATGAGGACCCTGCTAAAGCACTATCACAGATATGTTTATTTGCTTTTAGAAAAAAAAAAAAACAGGTCAGACATGTCGAAACCAAATTAAGACATTTACTAGAATGATGCACAGAGTGACGGCGGCTATTACTCGCCTGATTTATCTGGGCCGGTATGATGTCGAGACATATCATTTAGAAAAATTTTGAACTTTTACTATGGAACCTGGAGGTATGCACCACTCCTTTAATGGGCATTTTGTGTCAAACAAGCCCCTATAGCAATGATGACCTATGGGTATTGCTACAAACATGGCCTTTCATCGAGCCTAAATTAATCACTAAACTAGTAAAGTCAGGCTCTAGGTGAACTTTCATAAGTCATCAGTATAATCAGTTCAGTTATGTGCTAGATTCGGGAAAATCTTTTCTCCTTGGTGAACACAAGATGGAACAGTCACTTATCTTATTGTAAAAGTACTAGAGCTACAACCCTGCTCACATTCTCTGATGATGAATCCTCATTTTCTAAAACCTCTGTGATATAAACTACAGCTGTTCTTCTATCATACACTGCACTAATATTATCCTCACTCCTGCCTGATTACTCTTAGTAGCTCAACTCATTTATAGAGACACCATTCTGATAAAACTACAACTGTGTCACTTCACACTAAACTGTCATAGAATAAATACTCATTAATACTCATAACTCATACTTTTATTAGAGCTGAGCATCAAGAGGTTTAACAGTCATTTAAAACAAATACAAAATATAATCTCTAATTTCCTTATTTTCAATAAACCTTATTATTTTCTAATTCATTATGATACAGAATATCTATTACTGAGATAAATTTACACATCACTAAAATACACTACTAAAATATTTAATAATGTAATTGTTATTTTTATTTAATAGGCAAAAGTGATTGTATTTTCATAACAACACCTGTACACTTTGTGTTTGTTCTGTCAGTAACATTGGTGTCATGTGATGCTGTGGGTGGAGCTTCATGAACCTTTATGATGTTCATATATTAGAGTGAAAGACAGAAAGAATATTTTCATTCAGCTAAAACCATTCATCATGTTCACTCTTATATTCATGTGTCTGTGGCTTTCACTAGGTGAGTTATACACTGACATTTTGTAACTCAGAAATTTTAATATTGATTTATCAGTGAATGTGTGAGTCAGACTTATAATTTGGCTTTATTATGTAAAGTTTAAACATGTTCTCTTCTCTATGACAGGTGACTCCATGGCAGATTCAATAGACCTCTTTTCACTCATAAAGCTGTAGATGAAGGTGATGATGTTACTCTGTCCTGCAAACAAGACAACTGATCAAACACCATCCTGTACTGGTACAAACAACATCCAAAATCTAAACCTGTGTTCCTTCTTTACATTCATGAATCTACTAAATTTAAAGTAACATTCCACCACGTCTGGATGTTGAAGTTGATAAAAATAATAAACAAGTGGATCTGATCATCTCTCTGCTGCTGTATCAGACTCTGCTCTACTACTGTGCTCTGGTGCCCACAGTGACAGGAAATCCAGCTGTACACAGTTTCTGCTATAAGGAAAGTAGTCATTTATGTTATCAAAGGACCCATTTCTTTCTCTTGTTATTGATAAAAGTTTATTCTTTTGTATCTTGTCTTCATCTAACAGCCTGATCTCTGAAAAGTAGAAATGTGACAGAAATTCATTATAAATATAGAATATGTTTTACTGACTTTTTGTTTACGTTTTACTGTATTTCATTTTCATTGTTCTTTGAGTAGCCTTGAAAGACTATGTATTTTAAAGACCAACTTCTGGATGTTCATTTCATTTCTACCAGACTCTTCACTCCACCACTATAGCAGACAGTATCAGAAACATCTGGCACACCACTGAGAGTTTTTTCTTTCTTCAGACAGTTTAAATCCTCCACCACATTATTTATATCCATCAATTAATTGTAAATATCATCTATTTTATTAAATATTTTAAACACCATTCAACATCCCAGAAGATGAACATTTTTTGCATTTCATGTTTTTTATTTTTTATTACTGATTATATTATACTGATTTATATTATACTGATTTGGTTTAAGATGGCGGTGACAGTAGCACTTCTGATAAATGGTTATTTCACCATTTTATTCACAATACATGGACACCAGAGTCAGCTGTGTTCATTATTGAACACTGCTACAGTACAGGCATCATGCAACAACAATCTGCATGATGATCTTGTAACAATTACGATGGTGCTGCAATCGATGCCGACAATAAAAACTGAAGACCGAACTGTGGGTGAATCTTATTAAATGTTATGTCCAACTGCCCGGGTTGATTTGTATTGAATCCGGAAAAACTGGCTTTAAAAAAAAACTCTTTGTATATCTTGTGCACGGTATCTGTTGTGAAAAGGGAAGCACGGAGCGCACGGCATCAGCCTAAGTTTAAAAATATGTCCGAAAATGGTGCCTTTCGAGTTTTTTTGCACCCAACTTTTTAAATGCAGATTATATTACGATAGTCGACCCGGTGGTCAAGATTTGGTTCTCGTGTGTGTCTCCGTGGTAACAATGAGTTTCCGTACGAGAGTGAAACTGAAGCTGTATCTCATTCTGAGATGAACATAGACTTATTAACTGTTGACTTTCGCCGGATTTATGTCTGCGGTTGATTTACGTTGAACTGTCTTAGTATCATTTAACCACACGATGTTTTTTTAGTAAGAACTGCATACAAAAACTAGTCGGTGACTTTGTGATTCCGTTACTGCTGGAATGCTCTGGATCAGATCTAGAGGCCTTCTAATAGGAAGCGAGTATTGCGGCGCAACGTCTAACCGGGCAGTGGGCTCAGTTTTCATTAAAGTAGCGTTGATAAACTTCATATCTCTCGACAAATGACTTGTACATTTAGACACGCTGAACATCACAACTTAAATTGCATATGTCACTTCTGGCGTATGGGCATAAAATAACTCTGGGTCTTTCGCAGATGTGCTTGCACAGTGATAATAGTTGATTCAAAGATCTGGCTCCTCAGTAGAAAGCACATACCTAATTTGACGTATTGAAGATACAGCACATGGTAAACACGAATGGATTCTGAAGAAAGTGACGCGCAGATCAGCAGTTTACACCGGGTTCTCATCTTGTTTCTAACTGGGCAGTTGACAGTCAGAGCTGTCTAAACCATCGGTGACAGCTGACGACATCCACAAGTTAAAACTCGTTGGAGTCTACTGCATGGTGAGTGGTCATTAACCTTGCGAGATTGTCGGGATCTGCTGAATGGACTCGTAAGTACAACAGGTTTCAACTAAAGCGATCAAAAGGGACCATCTTTTAGTAACTACTGGGACTCTGAATGTGCAGCTCAACAGCTTCCTGGTACAAGCCTCATAGTATGTCAACTATCACTCTGAATACGATATCTATTGCTCAAAGACACATTGTGACGGTTCCTCAGATAAAGCGCTATTAATCCGAAGTTATCCTGCCATTTACAGGAGGCGGGGTCATTACTGGCAAGACTCATGTACGATTTAAGCTCCACCAGTTTGTTGAGCAGCGTCTCGCTTGGGAAACAACCAGTGACGCAGTGGCAGGGCTTGACCTTTGTACCAGCTATTGAACGCATTGAAACAGGACTCTCTGTTTACATTCACCTGGCGAGTCTTTACAGGCCGTATATGCAGGCAAAAGCCATTTCCCCTGAAAAAACAGTCCATAAAATCAGGCTTTGTCTTAATGTGAGCAGGCTTAACGGAAAAGCCACCGGCCTATAAATGCGAATAATATGAAATACCTGAATGGGCAAGTTTGCATTTTCCCCATCTTAAAACGACAAACCCAAAATTGCGTTATTTACTGCGGAATGCTCGCCTTAGTAAGGTAGATTTACTTTTGCAAATAAATAGCGGGTAGTTATTTTCTAATGTGACAAAAGCTATCTATGACCAAAAATAAACCGAGACGTAGGTAATTACAGCTTTACTTAGTATCGGGCTGTTATCATTCAAAATGGTGTTACGTCTGGCTATTAACCCGGATCTCTCTTTCGGTGTTATTGAGGCGATCGTCTAGTCGAGTTAATGTCGACTAACTTAAACAGCATGGATGGAGCACCGTGAGTTTTTTGCTGTGATTTATTGATAAGTTCCATGACAATGCACTGTTGTTCAATGAGTCTGGGTCCGCACAGCTCTAATCTCCTTCAGTTACACGCAATCATTCCTCAGCACCAAATGATCAAACACGTTGGAAAAGATATTTCCCCAATGCTAGATTCGGTTCCTTTATTGAAACAACCTGTTGGAACTCACTATCGCTGTTCTTTTTCTATGCTTACTGCAGGATCTATCTGTGAGCAGCATCTTTCATCTTATGTTTACTATTTGACAGCTAGCTGCTCACGAACTTCTAAATATAATCTGTCCAACAGGATCCCGAGGATGCTCTCCAACAGCTCAGCCAGATTGCAGTGGCGGCTTGCGTTATTAAATCGCACCAAAATCCTCATACTGAGCATAACTGGGGCCATACAGTGTGATCTTGATTGGAATTGCAACCCAAGAACTGCTAAATGTCCCCTGTTCCGGTTTAGATCAGGGCTGCTGGTGACGTCTTCGTGACACTGTGACGAGGGGTTATACAATGTACATACAGAGCCTCGACACGCGATATAAAATCTCAAGGACATCACATACCTTATCATAAACGCATACATGGAGACCAGTGACTGTGTATGGCAGCTGGAATGACGAGTATTGAGGAGCAGTGTCTGCCGGTCTAATCAGTGTTCACATGCTAAGCGTAGTAGTTTTCGAGCTTTTCAAGATTCGTACACTCTAAGTTAAGAGGAAATTGCACTTTACCGAAACCGAATGCAGTTAAAAACTGATCTCCCTGCTAGTCATGTGTTTACTGAAACAGCTCATAAACCAACATGGGCCCGGCTATCCAGGCTCTCTGTAACAGCGCTGGATGCTGTTTGTCAGTCTAAACGAGGTCTAGACCGAGTTGACGATTGCCTTGCGTCGGAAGCAATTTTCAGCCGCTACCGTTCCTCCCAAGCCCTTTACTCCAGCCGTCATGTCACGCATTAGAAATGACTTTTCTGGCCAGACTGATTATGCCGCCATCAGGGATCAACCTTAATAACAGGGGTATGTTCCCTCGCCAAGCTAATACCAGTCAACCATGTGAGTCTAGATCTGGAAATTGAGCTCCTAGCTGCTTGTTCATCTGATAGCAGGATATTAATTTCAACCTCACCTGGTCATAACACCAGCTCCATCACCAAGAAAGCCCAGCAGCGTCTCTACTGTCTGAGAAGGCTGAGGAAAACTAACCTCCCTCCCCCCATCCTGTCCATGTTCTACAGAGGGACCATTGAGAGCATCCTGAGCAGCTGCATCACTGCCTGGTTTGGGAACTGCACCGCAAGTCCCTACAGAGGATAGTGAGGACAGCTGAGAAGATCATTGGAATCTCTCCCTCTATCATGGACATTTACACTACACGCTGCATCCGCAGCACACAGCATTGTGGACGATCACACACACCCTCACACACACTTTTACACTCCTACCATCAGGAAAACGGTTCCGAAGCATTCGGGCCGCCACAACAAGACTATGCAACAGTTTCTTTCCTCAAGCCATCAGGCTACTTAATACACAGAAATGAAACGGAACTCTTACACACACACACACACACACTCAAATGTGTGTAACGAACTGTACAATTTTTCCTGGACTTAACACTTAACACACTCATCACTCATCTCAATCCATTCCACCACCATTCATTTATTTATTTATTATTCTCAACTGTATCATACTCTCAACTACTGTTTTTTGCACATTTATCATTATCATTGTATTATACTGTTTACATGCTGTTTTTTGCACCTTCGACTGCTGCTGTATTATTTTGCACTACATTGTACTGTTTATACTCACTTCTGGGATAGTTTTTTTATTTTGTATAGTTTTTTACAGTTTTCTTGTACAGTACTGTAAAATCAAGTATACAGTAGGTTTACTGGTCGGCGCTATATAGGGTTTTATGTCTTGTCTTGTGTCGTCTGTCTGCACTGTTTGCACCAGGTTGCACTCGATGCACTTTATGTAGCTTGTGTTGTAGCTCTATGTTGTTTTGTTTGTTGTTGTTTAGTGTAGCACCAGGGTTCTGGAGAAACGTTTTCTTTTTCACTGTGTACTGTGTACCACTGTGTATAGTAGAAATGACAATAAAAGCCTCTTGACTTGACTTGCCTTAATATCCATCTTTATATTGTATTCCATTTGGAAATCAGCAATGATCTTTTTACCAATCCATCTTATGATCATTGTTTGAACAATCAATAAAGAGATTCTTTTGAAATCAGAGTTCATTTAAAATTAAAATAAATTGTTTGTACAATTGTTTTAAATCCTGTTTTAAAGTCTTTCTCCACAAGGTGGTGCAGTCACATATCTTATTGTCAGACATGTACCAGAATCCTGCCACATCTGCCAGCAATGTTGAGCTCTTTTATTATGAATTATACTTTGCACAACAATACACATACACACACTCACACAAGTGAATACACACTGCAACCTTCACTGAACCCAGCAAACCTCCCACACTGTGCACTGTGCACACACTGGTATTACAAAGAGCAGCAGCTGGTTTGTTCCTCATCTTATTGAAATACCTAGAAAAAAGTTGGTTGTCGTATTTAATAAACATGATTTGTTTTTACAGAATGAATAAATAAATTAAGGACAGTACTGTATACAATTTCACATAATTCACATAATTATTCACAATGACTTACTTATTCACTTATACTTATTATTACTTACATACTTATTCACAGCAATTTCTGATGAGGCTGAAGCCCCCAATGCAGTGACATCACTTATAAAAACAAATATAACAGATAATGAAAATATGTAATAATTGAATCAGCTAATTATAATTTTAGAGATTAAAATAATGCATTAATTCGGAATGCTTCATTTAGAATCAACAATCTGTCAGTAACATTGGTGACTTGGTCATGTGATGCTGTGAGGTGGAGCTTCATGAACATTTATGATGCTACAGAGTGCAGAAAGTTCAGTATAGTTTCATTCAGCTAAGAGCATTTATCATGTTCACTATCATTTTCATGTGTCTGTGGCTTTCAATAGGTGAGTTAAATTCTGATTTTTTTACTGTTTCAAAAATTGATTGCTTAATTTGTAATTAATTATTCTTTGATTCTGCAGTTATATTATAATGGATTATATAATCATTAAATGTTTTTATCTCTATGACAGGTGACTAAATGGCGGATTCAATAAAGTCACTTCTCACTCATAAAGTTGTAGATGAAGGTGATGATGTTACTCTGTCCTGCAGCTACAAAGACTTTAGTGGTTCTGTAGGGAATCTGCAGTGGTACAAACAAGATCCAAAATCTAATCCTGAGTTCATTCTTTATATTTATGAAAGTGGAGCTTTAAGTCCCAACATCCCACCAAGAACGAGTGCTAAAGTTCATGGAAATAAACAAGTGGATCTGCACATCTCCTCTGCTGCTGTATCAGACTCTGCTCTATACTACTGCGCTCTGACGCCCACAGTGACAGGAAACCCAACTCCACTGTACAAAAAGCATTACACAATTTTATAATACTGATGGCTGTTAAACTGTCAAAGTTCAATAGTATTTGGTGATATTAAGTTTGAGTTAAAATAAAGAAAATATCTTTAGAATAAATGAGTGTTTAGATAAAAGTGTAATAAAATTATTTATACAGTATGTTCACAGTTTCATGGTGATGTCTCTTGCTTCAGTATAACAATGTTTATTGGTTGCTTAGTACAATAATGTGGTAGATTTTTAAATCAATCGTTAAATATTCTAGACATTTAATAGTGATATCATAAAAAAAAAAACCTCAGGTGTCTTTAACACTGAAATTTTTGTAGACACAACAAACTATTTTGCCAATAAATCTATTCATTTAAAGTATTAAATAAATCAAATCATCTCTATAAAACTCATCACCTACAGTAAATGTAGCACAAACACACCAATTTCTCCCAGAACTTTCTACCAGGTGATTAACTTATAGTATATCAACAATTAACAATTCAGAGATATTAAACATAAAGCCCTAATCATGTCTTAATCACTCCTGTGTTTCCTCTGCCTGTGTTACCTGCAAATGGAACCACAGTAACTTCTGTCTCTCCTGCTTTGTCTCCTGTGGGTTGTTCTGCAGCAGCATCAGGGTTCCTCCCAACAGCTCCAGCCATGACCACAGGGGGTTTATCATGACAGACTCCATCATGAAGGGGCGGATACAATCACAGTTGTCATGAATATGCATTAACATGCAGATAAAAGGTGGAGTTAGCGGTGGAGAAGTTCAAATAGTCATCACTGTCATTTATTCTAAAGCTGGAGGTCTGAACTAAACACTCAGGATCACAATGTTATTCCTCTTCTTGCTTTTCCTCACTGTTGCTGATATTGGTAAGTCTTATACATTACACTTTAATTTATTATATTTTATAATTGACAAGAAGCACAATTTCCATGTGAGTTATTGCCTTGCAATGTTTTTTATAGCAGAAGCTGCTGACATCAGCATTAAACCAGTCCAAACCCATGTATTTTCAACTGAAGGCAGCAACATCATACTGTCCTGCACATATACTGGAACAGCTTATGATCTCCACTGGTATCAACAAAAACCTGGATCAAGACCAGAGTTTCTGCTGATGATTGATGAATCTAGTGGACTTGTCACAAAGGCTCAGCCTCCTCATCCTCAATTTTCCATCACAAATACTAAAACAGAGGATAAGAAGGTGGATCTGCACATCTCCTCTGCTGCTGTATCAGACTCTGCACTGTACTACTGCGCTCTGAGGCCCACAGTGACAGGAAACCCAACTCCACTGTACAAAAAGCACTACACATGACTGCAGCAGATTCATGCTTTTCTCACTAGATGGAGCTGTTTACGTTTACATTCACTTCCATGATATCGACTACACCTGGGGGGTATTCCAGAAAGCAGGTTATGTGACATACCTGGGTATGTTTAAGGGTAAGTTCGTGGATAACCTCAACTTTCGGTTCCAAAAACGGAGGTAACTTTCTGGTTATGTATGTAACCATAGCAACTGACTCTCTGAAGATAACCTGCTCGGGAGCAGGTTATGTTTCAGTGTAACTTCGGCGTGCCCTTTTGATGAGGATCCTTTGGACGTAGAAGCACAAAATATACAGTATTTTTCGTCGGAGAGGGTTATAAGACCAAGTATTGATGTTTGCATACCCTAATCAATATTTGAAAGAGCGTTATCGTTTCTCAAAAAATTCGTTCGTTTATTTAACACGTCTTTTAAAACCGCATATCGCAAATGTGACAAACTTCTGCACAGAAAACATTTTTGTACAGTGTGGGCGATTAGGGGCATGTGGGAAAGGCGACTGTGTGTAAAGCCGTTCGTACAGTATGTCTGGCACACACATATATATTTAATATTTAGTCATATAAATAATATCTATACATGTATTCATTATGCCCGCACACACTTCATACTTCCAAAACTTTCTGTTTCAGGGATTCCAAATGTAATTGGGTGCATTGATGGCACTCACATTCCTATTAAAGCTCCACCAATAAATGAGGGAGACTATTTTAATAGGAAATCTATTCATAGTATCAATGTGCAGGTAACAACAATTTTTCCTTCTTAAAATCATTAAAGTCATTACTTTTTCCACTAACTAGGTAATATGTGAGGCAACCCAAATCATTACCATTGTCGAGGCAAAATGGCCAGGATCTGTGCATGATGCCAGAATTTACCAGACATTTCAGCAGGGCATGTTTTGCTTTATACAATTTTATTTTTTCCTTTTACTATATTTGTGTTGTACATTTCAATCATTACAGGACAGTACAATGGTTATTTGCTGGGGGACAGAGGATACCCTTGTCTGCCCTATTTAATGACACCCTACTCTGAACCTGAGCCTGGACCACAGACACGGTTTAACCTGCCTCACAGCCGAACACGGGCCAAGGTGGAGATGACTATAGGGATCCTCAAATCTCGGTTTCAGAGTCTGCGTGGGCTCCGGGTTAGTCCAGAGAGGGCATGCAACATTATAGTAGCTTGTGTTGTGCTTCACAATATTGCCACTATAAGAGGAGAGAGCCACCCTCCTTGTATTGAGGAAGATGGCCCAGAGGAACACCTACAGATTTTAGAGGCTAACAGAGACGGAAGACTTTTGAAAGACAGGATCTGTCAAAATCACATTAATTTTTTTGCACTGGTCTGCCAGGCAGTGTATTTCTTTATTTCCTGTAAAATTCAATAAAATAATTATTTATATTGCTTTACACATACACACACACACACACACACACACACACACACACACACACACACACACACATACCACTTTTAACATGCAACAGATTAATATTCAGACAAGTTCTCACCTTAAGGCGATGCTCCAGTAATTCAATTTCAAGTGCTGCTTTTTTAATGAGAAACCTTTTCTCTTCCATTTGAAACTGAATAAGGTCCATCTCCATGTCACTTTTTCTTATTTGTTTTTGGAGATGGACCTTATACAGCTCAACAAATCAATTACAACTGTGACAGACTGTGTTCTTTCTGGAGGGTCCAATAATACAATACGTCCATCAGTATCTATAAGAACACACAACCCATTAAATTCTCAATATTATCAAAGAAAATAATACATGAAAAGAGGAAGATGTCAGACTAAGATCACAGTAGCCTATACATTATATGCAGTTAAATAAAATAAGCCTACATAAAAATGTATCTTGTTCAAAAAGCCTTTAAGTGACAGAGATAGTAATTTATTAGGACAAAAAATGAAAATCATAGAGGTAAACTTACATTTCACCATTTTTCATCATCACTTGTGGTGCATGGTGTGTGTGATGAACTGTCCCTGGAATGCCAGTAACCACTGGTCGCCCTTTATTAAGGGACAGAGCCAGCTCCTCAGAGGGGGTGAGGGGAGGTGGTGGTGGACCCCCGCCAGTTAGACGGGCTTCAGTCTTCTTTTTATTAGCTACATGACAGAATTAATATTCTAAATCCTGTTATAATAATAGTTCAGTAATTGTGTAATGAAATATGACCTTTTGCAGAATGTTTTGTGTTTCATTTTGACTTGGCTTAAAGTTCTTGTGGCTCAGGAGGATTACAGCTTATTAAATAAGAAATATACATTATTATTTTAAACTAAAAAAATAAATGGCAGGAAAAGTAAATGCTTTCATAGTGATATAACATATTCAAAAGGATGTATAAGTCATACTTCATTATTTTGCATTATAATAAAACGGGAGCCAATACCAAATTTGTAATTTAATACACTCATGCATTTACTCTGTCCGTATTTTTGCCAAGCCAACTCTCTTGCTTTAGCTGATGCAGCTGTATTGCTTCTTTTAATATTATTGGCTTAAACTCCTCATAAGCATTAAAACCTCCAACTCCGCCTCTGTGAAATACGCTGCTCTCTTTTTTTCGCTTTGAGTTTCCATGGTGACTCGTGAAATCGGAGATCCATTGAAAATGTCTTTATACATGCACCGTGCACGCGCATTACCTCTGGGTAACCAGTTGGAGGTTGATTAAACTAACTCTTCTCAGGTGTTTTGGAACCGACATACTCATGGTATGCCTGTTTGGGGTAAATCAACCCAGAGGTTATGATTTAGCAAATGGTAAGTTAACCAAGCTTTCTGGAATACCCCCCTGAACTGAGGCTAAAATATAACTATATAACGTCAACAATATTTAAAGCATACAATTACAAACAGTTAATGTTACAAATGAGCAGATATTGGCGGATTTTTGTATAACATTAAAAGGCAATGCTGACAAAAGCGATGCAGAGATGTCTACAAACAATATGAGTTTATATGATCAGAATGTAAGACTAAATAACTTACTCATCGTAGCAACTTGCTGGAAAGTCCTCGCTCTTCAAAATGCAAACGCTCCTCGTCGGAATCGCAATCTTCTTCAGATGAAAAGGTAAATTCTCTGGCATTGTTTTATGCCACTGTCCGGGGGGCGTGTGTGTGTGTGTGTGTGACTCAACGTGTGAACTGTTTTACCTGTGAATAGCGGGGGGGCGTGTCCGCTCGCAGCTCATTATCAGATAATGAGCTGCGGTGGAAAATCTGTGCCTCTACTTGGTTTTACATGATTTACATTCATTGAAAACATATGTTCACCGACTTATTCTAAAACTACACACTTTAAGCTGTCTAAAGATATATTTTTTATTTCCGTGTGTCGGCTATTGGCCGAGTTTCAGCGCTTTTTGATGACGCGTTTCTAAACAAAGTTTACGCAGACAAAGGCGACAGATGGCGCACCCTGACTATTTTATTCATTTAAAAAAAATACAACGTTTTGTTAATGTAGTGAGCATACACAAATGAAAGTAGACCCTTTACAGATTTAAATGATGTATTACTTTGACATTTCTGATCAAATATGACCGAGCAGTTTCAGCTCTTTTTGCTGGCATCTGAAAAAAAAGCACGTTTGGGCGCCGGCGGCAATTCAGACTCCAGAGGGTTAATACACTCATGCATTTACTCTGTCCGTTATTTTTTGCCAAGCCAACTCTCTTGCTTTAGCTGATGCAGCTGTATTGCTTCTTTTTAATATTATTGGCTTAACCTCCTTATAAGTGTGCATTAAATCCTCCAACTCCGCCTCTGTGAAATACACCGCTCTCTTTTTTTGGCTTTGAGTTTCCATGGTGACTCGTGAAATCGGCATACCATTGAAAATGTCTTTATACACATACATTAACTCTGGGTAAACAGTTGGAGGTTGATTAAACTAACTCTTCTCAGGTGTTTTGGAACCGACATACTCATGGTATGCCTGTTTGGGGTAAATCAACCCAAAGGTTATGATTCATCAAGTGGTAAGTTAACCAAGCTTTCTGGAATACCCCACAGATCCTCAAATCCTTCTTTCTCATGAAAACATCCCTGAGAGCTGCCTATCATGTAATGCTGACTGAGAAATCAGAGCTAGAATTGTGTTCAGGGCTGAAGTGTGATTTCTTTTCACTGTGAATGTCACACTTTCATCACGTTGTTAGATTTGTGGTGAGTTGGAGGAAATATTATTAATATTAGACTGTGGTTTAAAGCTGCTCCTAGTAGATGGATTTCTGACTTTGAATTGCTCCTGGGTTTGAAAATGTTAGCAATGTGTGTATGACCTGTATGTAGGAGTAAATATTTATTACTGTGTTAAGGTTTTCTCCTTGGTGAACACAAGATGGCGCAGTCACTTATCTTATTGTGGGAAAAGTACTAGAGCTCCACACAACCCTGCTCACATTCTCTGATGATGAATCCTCATTTTCACAATAAAACCTCTGTGATATAAACTACAGCTGTTCTTCTATCATACACACTGCACTAATATTATCCTCACTCCTGCCCTGATTACTCTTAGTAGCTCAACTCATTTATAGAGACACCATTCTGATAAAACTACACAACTGTCCACTTCACACTAAACTGTCATAAGAATAAATACTCATTAATACTCATAACTCATACTTTTATTAGAGCTGAGCATCAAGAGGTTTAACAGTCATTAAAAAGCTATTTAAAATATACATCTCTATTAATCTCCTTATTCTCAATAAACCTTTTTTTTTCTAACATGATATTAAATCTTCAGTTATAACTGAAGCTCAAAATGTGAAGAATTTTTTGTTTATATTTTTGTAGGTTAAAATGATTGTATTTACATAATTACAATATAAACACTGTGTTTGCTGTCAGTAACATTGGTGACTCTGTCATGTGATGCTGTGGGTGGAGCTTCATGAACCTTTTAGAGTACAGAAAGACCTCAAAATATTTTCATTCAGCTAAAACCATTCATCATGTTCACTGTTATATTCATGTGTCTGTGGCTTTCACTAGGTGAGTTATACACTGACTTTTATTCATTCAGAACCCTTAATATTGATTTATCAGTTAAATTGTAATTATGTAAAAGTTACAAACATTATATTCTCTTCTCTATGACAGGTGACTCCATGGCAGATTCAATAGAACCACTTTTCCCTCATAAAGTTGTAGATGAAGGTGATGATGTTACTCTGTCCTGCAACTACAAACCAACCACCTATGCTACAGATTACTACCTGCACTGGTACAGACAACATCCAAAATCTAAACCTGAGTTCCTTTTTTATATTTCTGATTCAACTGGACATAAAAGTGACTCCATTTCACCACGTCTGGATGTTGAAGTTGATAAAAATAATAAAAGAGTGGATCTGATCATCTCCTCTGCTGCTGTATCAGACTCTGATCTATACTACTGTGCTCTGGCGCCCACAGTGACAGGAAATCCAGCTGCACTGTACAAAAACCCTGACACAGTTTTATTATACTGCTAAACTACCTGATTGCTTTTCAATTCATATTTTACTGGATATGCTCAAATGTAGATTTGTACAGAAAGTGTAATCTTATTACAAGCAAATTCAATTAAATTTTTTTAACCAGATATGTTGTTTGCTTGAATTTACAGCATACTGAATTAATTGAACATAAAGTTATAATTACCACTGTGTTAACTTACTGTCATGAACTTGTGAATTAAGAAATGTCTTCTTTTTCTCTGTAACCCATTATTTAAGGTGCACTGGAACATGATGGTAAAGCTGAGGGGGGAAAAAAACCTTGGTGTAGTCACTTCTAGAAATTCAACCACCTGCTTTAAAACACATTCTCTTTTTTTCCTCCAGAAAGTGACTTCCAACAGTTAAATGTGAACACAGTTTGTGGTTGTATTTCAACAAGACATATTGTATTTACATGAACCTGTAAGACACTAACACTCCTTATAGCACATGTAAATCTCACACAGCTGTCTGACAAACTCACAATGTCTTTGTGCTCAATATTAGTATTAATTCCTCACGCTCTGTGTGGGAGCCTCAGAATATAAACATCATTTAAAAATCTCTAAATGGGAAATAGCGAGTATATAAACAAGCTTAAAATAGAAATTATGAAAATATTTATTCAATAAAATTATGCAGGGAAATTGCATTGAACTCATCACACCAATGTTGTACTTTTAATAGTGTATGTTGATGGTGTGTTGCCAAATTAATAGGAAATATTATCATCTGCGTCCCTTCATCATAATCTTCCGAGTAAAACAGATATTATTTATGGAAGATGAAAGCTAGAAAGACTCAGTTCACTGTCACTGATTCTGTAAAGTGATGATCTGTACAATGTTACACTACAACAGCAGCACTTCCTGGGTGTGGTCTTCTAGAGACGTGTTCCCTCATGTGTAAAGTTCAGCACATACAGCACTATTATACAGAATCCTCACAGAGCTGTGTTCAGAAATGACTCAACTCTACACCTTACTGTACATAGTGAGATACACACCACTGATTCTCACTGTAGTTACAAGTAATTCACTTTCACATTCAATTCCCTTTTTATTGTATTGTCTAATGTTTGTGTAGTAGGTTGAAAAAAATATATATGTATAGATGTTAAAATTAAAGAGGAAAAAAAGGACACCCCCTTTAAAATTTTGTGTTGTTCATAAATGATGCCTTCAACATTTGTTTATTGATGGGTAAATTCATTGTTACATTCTTTGTTGTGGGTAAAGAAAATGTTGCTGTTATTATTGTTTCCTGTAGAGGGCGTTTAGCGCTGTTTAACTAAGGTACTGCACCGGGCGTTCAGAGTTAATTAAACTTTGCCGGAGCTTACAGCCAGTACTCCTGTCTCACAGCGTTTTATTTATCATTCTACAGAGCCGGCAGAAGCGGTTAATTCACCTCACCCATTCAGGCTTCCCAGCCCTGATGCGGGTAACAATTTGGGGGCTCGTCCGGGATCAGCGCCACCTGGTGGTCGGGTGCTGATCATCAAAGAACCACAGTGGTTAAACGTCATTCGTCCCAGACCAGCGAGTTGAACGGCAGACACCAGCAGTCCAGTCATGGCTACTCTTCGAGAACTACGGTGGGAGATCGAGAAGCAGCTTCACCTGCTGGTCTGCTCTTCTAACTGCAAAGCACTCTACAAGGTAGCCCTGTGTTGCGCGGAGGAGGGAGAAAAGGGGGTCCCAGACGGGGATGCAACAGAAGTGGAACTCAGCGTCATTGTTGATTTCATGCGAGGAGAACAACTGCAGCGTCTAGAGGACCAAGGAATGGCCCTTGCGCATGAATCTGCTGCAGTCATGTGTGTTTTGTACAGTGGAGTTGGGTTTCTGTCACTGTGGGCCTCAGAGCGCAGTAGTACAGTGCAGAGTCTGATACAGCAGGAGATGTGCAGATCCACTTTCTTTTCCTCTGTTTTAGTA
>NC_060889.1:632056-656995 GCF_014805685.1 Silurus meridionalis | reverse complement strand
CAAAGAAAAATATTTTTTACTGTTAATATTATTTTGTTTATCGCTTAACTTTTGATTGTAGGTGACTGAGGTGATATGAGAAGAAAACAGGTGGTTTTGAATGTCACTGAGCTGTCAGGCCTTAAGAAGTTGAGTAAAAATATTGTATCTGATTCCATAACTGTTGGTTGTCATTTAAACATGAACATTGTGTACACAAGTTAGAAGTGTTTATGGTTAACCTCCATTACAACAGAATCATCCTATTTATTTACTGCACCATCATGTGCTTTTGCAGGAGACAACAATATTACAGAGAATATTAAGAAATTCATGATCAAAATCATCAGTATATCTGGAGGATGTGATCAGTGTTGTATGAAGCGCTAGGATTTGGCCCACAATAAGATAACTGACAGCGCCATCTGGTGTTTCCTAAAATCAAGACTGTACACAGGTGCATCTCAATAAATTAGAATTAAAATGTTGATTTATTTTAGTAATTCAGTACAATAAGATGGCCAACAATTCACTAAAAATGTTATTTTGAGATAGTAATTGGGGTTGTTAATTGTGATCCAAACTCATAAAATGTAAGAAATTGGAATTTATCAGTCTGTGTGTGATGAATCTATATCTGAGTTCCACTTTTGTATTGAATTACTAAAATAAGTCACATTTTTATTTATTTTCTAATTTATTAAAATGCACCTGTAGTTTAACTAATAAATATTACGATCACATACAGGTGTGTGTTCAAACTACAATCATTATAAATTCAATTTGCACTTTTAACACAAGAATCTCCTTTGCAGTCATTGATGCATGAAGTCTGTAATCCAAAGGCACCACGAGCTTGTTTTCTCACTGATTAAGTTTTTACTGCAGCTTTCTTCAATTTAATTCAAGTCACTTTCATTTGTAAAGAGATTTTAGCAATTGACTTAAAAAATACTCCCATTACAGTCTTTACTATGAAAGAGGAAATCCAGTAATACTAGTATTGAAGAGCTGCAAGTGATTGAATGTCTATTAGTTTATTTGCCTTCAGTGTAATAAAACTGTGTGAGGTTTTGTACAGTGCAGCTGGATTTCCTGTCACTGTGGGCGCCAGAGCACAGTAGTATAGATCAGAGTCTGATACAGCAGCAGAGGAGATGATCAGATCCACTTGTTTATTATTTTTATCAACTTTAACATCCAGACGTGGTGGCATGGGCTTAGTTTTACCTCCAAATAGATTGATATAAAGAAGAAACACAGGTTTAGATTGTGGATGTTGTCTGTACCAGTGCAGGTCGGGCTTGTACTACTTGTTTCGTATTTGCAGGACAGAGTAACATCATCACCTTCATCTACAGGTTTATGAGTAAAAGTTGCTCTATTGAATCCATGGAGTCACCTGTCATAGAGAGAATATAATAACTTTCACATAATCAAGGTAAAAAAGTCTGACTCACACACACTGATAAATCACTAGATTCTGACTAACAGAAAGTCAGTGTGTAACTCACCTAGTGAAAGCCACAGACACATGAATATAACAGTGAACATGATGAAGGCTTTAGTTGAAAGAAAATATTCTGAGGTCTGAATATATGAACATCTTAAAGGTTCATGAAGCTCCACCCACAGCATTAGATGACAAAGTCACCAGTGTTACTGACAGCAAACACAAAGTGTAGGCAGGTGGGATTATTTAAATACAATCATGGTTAATGAAGCTCCACCCCACAGCATCACATGACACCCCAGTCACACTGTTACTGACAGATTGTTGATTCGTTCTGAAGCATTCTGGCTTTATATTCAGCCTCACAGGAACTTGAACACAAAGTGAAAGCAGTAGGTGAATAAAGTCCATTTATTCAGTGCTTGTACATGCTGGAGTCAGATATATATTAGATTGTGCAATATTTAGTATTCATACCCCAAAGAAGTCTGTATCATTTGCAGTCATTGATGCATGAAGTCTGTAATCCAAAGGCACCACCAGACCCTTGTTTTCTCACTGATTAAGTTTTTACTGCAGCTTTCTTCAATTTAATTCAAGTCACTTTCATTTGTAAAGAGATTTTAGCAATTGACTTAAAAAATACTTTCATTACAGTCTTTACTATAGAAGAGGAAATCCAGTACTACTAGTATTAAAGAGCTGCAAATGATTGAACTTTAGTAGTTTATTTGTCTTCAGTGTAATAAAACTGTGTCAGGGTTCTTGTACAGTGCAGCTGGATTTCCTGTCACTGTGGGCACCAGAGCACAGTAGTATAGAGCAGAGTCTGATACAGCAGCAGAGGAGATGATCAGATCCACTTGTTTATTAGTTTTATCAACTTCAACATCCAGACGTGGTGAAATGGAGTCACTTTATGTCCAGTTGAATCAGAAATAAAAAAGGAACTCAGGTTTAGATTTTGGATTTGTTTGTACCAGTAAAGATCAATTTCATCACTGTTTGTCTCATATGAACATTTCAGAGTAACAGTGTCTGTTTCTTTCCTGATGATTTTGGCATCTTTATCTGCTGGCCCAATTTTATCTGCAAAACTGCCTGCTGTAAAGAAGAAACAAACAAACCCCAATATATTAACAGAAATAAATAAAATGTGAAGTAGCTTTTGTAAACAAATTACTAAGATATAAAATTAAGAAATTATTAATTAATACAAACATGGATTTTATATAATAAAGTTAATAAACAAATTAATATGAATGACCTGTAACTACAGTGAGAATCAGTGTTGTGTATCTCACTATGTACAGTAAGGTGTAGAGTTGAGTCATTTCTGAACACAGCTCTGTGAGGATTCTGTATAATAGTGCTGTATGTGCTGAACTTTACACATGAGGGAACATGTCTCTAGAAGACCACACCCAGGAAGTGCTGCTGTTGTAGTGTAACACTGTACAGATCATCACTTTACAGTATCTGTGACAGTGAACTGAGTCTTTCTAGCTTTCATCTTCCATAAATAATATCTGTTTTACTGGAAGATTATGATGAACAGAAGCAGATGATAGTATTTCCTATTAATTTGGCAACACACCATCAACATACACTATTAAAAGTACAACATTGGTGTGATGAGTTCAATGCAATTTCCTGCATAATTTTATTGAATAAACATTTTCATTATTTCTATTTTAAGCTTGTTTATATACTCGCTATTTCCCATTTAGTGATTTTTAAATAAAGTCTATATTCTGAGGCTCCCACACAGAGCGTGAGGAATTAATACTAATATTGAGCACAAAGACATTGTGAGTTTGTCAGACAGCTGTGAGATTTACATGTGCTATAAGGAGTGTTAGTGTCTTACAGGTTCATGTAAATACAATATGTCTTGTTGAAATACAGCCACAAACTGTGTTCACATTTAACTGTGGAAGTCACTTTCTGGAGGAAAAAAGAGAATGTGTTTTAAAGGAGGGGGTTGAATTCATAGAAGTGACTACAGCAAGGTTTTCTCTCCTCAGCTTTACCACCATGTTCCAGTGCACCCTAAATAATGGGTTACAGAGAAAAAGAAGACATTTCTTCATTCACAAGTTCATGACAGTAAGTTAACACAGTGGTAATTATAACTTTATGTTCAATTAATTCAGTATGCTGTAAATTCAAGCAACAACATATCTGGTTAAAAAAATTTAATTGAATTTGCTTGTAATAAGATTACACTTTCTGTACAAATCTACATTTGAGCATATCCAGTAAAATATGAATTGAAAAGCAACCAGGTAGTTTAGCAGAATAATCAAACTGTGTCAGGGTTTTTGTACAGTGCAGCTGGATTTCCTGTCACTGTGGGCTCCAGAGCACAGTAGTATAGAGCAGAGTCTGATACAGCAGCAGAGGAGATGATCAGATCCACTCTTTTATTATTTTTATCAACTTCAACATCCAGACGTGGTGAAATGGAGTCACTCTTATGTCCAGTTGAATCAGAAATATAAAAAAGGAACTCAGGTTTAGATTTTGGATGTTGTCTGTACCAGTGCAGGTAATAATCTGTAGTAGAAATGGTTGGTTTGTAGTTGCAGGACAGAGTAACTTCATCACCTTCATCTACAGCTTTATGAGGGAAACGTGGCTCTATTGAATCTGCCATGGAGTCACCTGTCATAGAGAAGAGAATATAATGTTTGTAACTTTTACATAATTACAATTTAACTGATAAATCAATATTAAGGGTTCTGAATGAATAAAAGTCAGTGTATAACTCACCTAGTGAAAGCCACAGACACATGAATATAAAAGTGAACATGATGAATGGTTTTAGCTGAATGAAAATATTTTGAGGTCTTTCTGTACTCTAAAAGGTTCATGAAGCTCCACCCACAGCATCACATGACAGAGTCACCAATGTTACTGACAGCAAACACAGTGTTTATATTGTAATTATGTAAATACAATCATTTTAACCTACAAAAATATAAACAAAAAATTCTTCACATTTTGAGCTTCAGTTATAACTGAAGATTTAATATCATGTTAGAAAAAAAAAGGTTTATTGAGAATAAGGAGATTAATAGAGATGTATATTTTAAATAGCTTTTTAATGACTGTTAAACCTCTTGATGCTCAGCTCTAATAAAAGTATGAGTTATGAGTATTAATGAGTATTTATTCTTATGACAGTTTAGTGTGAAGTGGACAGTTGTGTAGTTTTATCAGAATGGTGTCTCTATAAATGAGTTGAGCTACTAAGAGTAATCAGGGCAGGAGTGAGGATAATATTAGTGCAGTGTGTATGATAGAAGAACAGCTGTAGTTTATATCACAGAGGTTTTATTGTGAAAATGAGGATTCATCATCAGAGAAAGTGAGCAGGGTTGTGTGGAGCTCTAGTACTTTTCCCACAATAAGATAAGTGACTGCGCCATCTTGTGTTCACCAAGGAGAAAACCTTAACACAGTAATAAATATTTACTCCTACATACAGGTCATACACGCATTGCTAACATTTTCAAACCCAGGAGCAATTCAAAGTCAGAAATCCATCTACTAGGAGCAGCTTTAAACCACAGTCTAATATTAATAATATTTCCTCCAACTCACCACAAATCTAACAACGTGATAAAAGTGTGACATTCACAGTGAAAAGAAATCACACTTCAGCCCAGAACACAATTCTAGCTCTGATTTCTCAGTCAGCAGGGATGTTTCTCAGGGATGTTTTCATGAGAAAGAAGGATTTGAGGATCTGGGGGGATCTGGGGGGTATTCCAGAAAGCTTGGTTAACTTACCACTTGATGAATCATAACCTTTGGGTTGATTTACCCCAAACAGGCATACCATGAGTATGTCGGTTCCAAAACACCTGAGAAGAGTTAGTTTAATCAACCTCCAACTGGTTACCCAGAGTTAATGTATGTATATAAAGACATTTTCAATGGTATGCCGATTTCACGAGTCACCATGGAAACTCAAAGCCAAAAAAAGAGAGAGGTGTATTTCACAGAGGTGGAGTTGGAGGATTTAATGCACACTTATAAGGAGGTTAAGCCAATAATATTAAAAAGAAGCAATACAGCTGCATCAGCTAAAGCAAGAGAGTTGGCTGTCACGGACAGCAAACACAGTGTTTATATTGTAATTATGTAAATACAATCATTTTAACCTACAAAAATATAAACAAAAAATTCTTCACATTTTGAGCTTCAGTTATAACTGAAGATTTAATATCATGTTAGAAAAAAAGGTTTATTGAGAATAAGGAGATTAATAGAGATGTATATTTTAAATAGCTTTTTAAGGACTGTTAAACCTCTTGATGCTCAGCTCTAATAAAAGTATGAGTTATGAGTATTAATGAGTATTTATTCTTATGACAGTTTAGTGTGAAGTGGACAGTTGTGTAGTTTTAGAATAAGTCGGTGAACATATGTTTTCAATGAATGTAAATCATGTAAAACCAAGTAGAGGCACAGATTTTCCACCGCAGCTCATTATCTGATAATGAGCTGCGAGCGGACACGCCCCCCCGCTATTCACAGGTAAAACAGTTCACACGTTGAGTCACACACACACACACACGCCCCGGACAGTGGCATAAAACAATGCCAGAGAATTTACCTTTTCATCTGAAGAAGATTGCGATTCCGACGAGGAGCGTTTGCATTTTGAAGAGCGAGGACTTTCCAGCAAGTTGCTACGATGAGTAAGTTATTTAGTCTTACATTCTGATCATATAAACTCATATTGTTTGTAGACATCTCTGCATCGCTTTTGTCAGCATTGCCTTTTAATGTTATACAAAATCCGCCAATATCTGCTCATTTGTAACATTAACTGTTTGTAATTGTATGCTTTAAATATTGTTGACGTTATATAGTTATATTTTAGCCTCAGTTCAGGGGGGTATTCCAGAAAGCTTGGTTAACTTACCATTTGCTAAATCATAACCTCTGGGTTGATTTACCCCAAACAGGCATACCATGAGTATGTCGGTTCCAAAACACCTGAGAAGAGTTAGTTTAATCAACCTCCAACTGGTTACCCAGAGTTAATGTATGTATATAAAGACATTTTCAATGGATCGCCGATTTCACGAGTCACCATGGAAACTCAAAGCGAAAAAAAGAGCAGCGTATTTCACAGAGGTGGAGTTGGAGGATTTAATGCACACTTATAAGGAGGTTAAGCCAATAATATTAAAAGAAGCAATACAGCTGCATCAGCTAAAGCAAGAGAGTTGGCTTGGCAAAAATATCGGACAGAGTAAATGCATGAGTGTATTAAATTACAAATTTGGTATTGGCTCCCGTTTTATTATAATGCAAAATAATGAAGTATGAATTGTACATCCTTTTGAATATGTTATATCACTATGAAAGCATTTACTTTTCCTGCCATTTATTTTTTTAGTTTAAAATAATAATGTATATTTCTTATTTAATAAGCTGTAATCCTTCTGGAGCGACAAGAACTTTAAGCCAAGTCAAAATGAAACACAAAAACATTCTGCAAAAAGGTCATATTTCATTACACAATTACTGAACTATTATTATAACAGGATTTAGAATATTAATTCTGTCATGTAGCTAATAAAAAGAAGACTGAAGCCTGTCTAACTGGCAGGGGCCCACCACCACCTCCCCTCACCCCATCTGAGGAGCTGGCTCTGTCCCTTAATAAAGGGCGACCAGTGGATGCTGGCATTCCAGGGGACAGTTCATCACACACACCATGCACCACAAGTGATGGTGAAAAAATGGTGAAATGTAAGTTTACCTCTATGATTTTCATTTTTTTGTCCTAATAAATTACTATCTCTGTCACTTAAAGGCTTTTGAACAAGATTAATTTTAATGTAGGCTTATTTTATTTAACTGCATATAATGTATAGGCTCCTGTGATCTTAGTCTGACATCTTACTCTTTTCATGTATTATTTTCTTTGATAATATTGAGAATTTAATGGGTTGTGTGTTCTTATAGATACTGATGGACGTATTGTATTATTGGACCCTCCAGAAAGAACACAGTCTGTCACAGTTGTAATTGATTTGTTGAGCTGTATAAGGTCCATCTCCAAAACAAATAAGAAAAAGTGACATGGAGGGACCTTATACAGTTTCAAATGGAAGAAAAGGTTTCTCATTAAAAAGCAGCACTTGAAATTGAATTACTGGAGCATCGCCTTAAGGTGAGAACTTGTCTGAATATTAATCTGTTGCATGTTAAAAGTGGTATGTGTGTGTGTGTGTGTGTGTGTGTGTGTGTGTGTGTGTGTGTGTGTGTGTGTGTGTGTGTGTGTGTGTGTGTGTGTGTGTGTGTGTGTGTGTGTGTGTGTGTGTGTGTGTGTGTGTGTGTGTGTGTGTGTGTGTGTGTGTGTGTGTGTGTGTGTGTGTGTGTGTGTGTGTGTGTGTGTGTGTGTGTGTGTGTGTGTGTGTGTGTGTGTGTGTGTGTGTGTGTGTGTGTGTGTGTGTGTGTGTGTGTGTGTGTGTGTGTGTGTGTGTGTGTGTGTGTGTGTGTGTGTGTGTGTGTGTGTGTGTGTGTGTGTGTGTGTGTGTGTGTGTGTGTGTGTGTGTGTGTGTGTGTGTGTGTGTGTGTGTGTGTGTGTGTGTGTGTGTGTGTGTGTGTGTGTGTGTGTGTGTGTGTGTGTGTGTGTGTGTGTGTGTGTGTGTGTGTGTGTGTGTGTGTGTGTGTGTGTGTGTGTGTGTGTGTGTGTGTGTGTGTGTGTGTGTGTGTGTGTGTGTGTGTGTGTGTGTGTGTGTGTGTGTGTGTGTGTGTGTGTGTGTGTGTGTGTGTGTGTGTGTGTGTGTGTGTGTGTGTGTGTGTGTGTGTGTGTGTGTGTGTGTGTGTGTGTGTGTGTGTGTGTGTGTGTGTGTGTGTGTGTGTGTGTGTGTGTGTGTGTGTGTGTGTGTGATTTAATGCACACTTATAAGGAGGTTAAGCCAATAATATTAAAAAGAAGCAATACAGCTGCATCGCTAAAGCAAGAGAGTTGGCTTGGCAAAAAATATCGGACAGAGTAAATGCATGAGTGTATTAAATTACAAATTTGGTATTGGCTCCCGTTTTATTATAATGCAAAATAATGAAGTATGACTTATACATCCTTTTGAATATGTTATATCACTATGAAAGCATTTACTTTTCCTGCCATTTATTTTTTTAGTTTAAAATAATAATGTATATTTCTTATTTAATAAGCTGTAATCCTTCTGGAGCGACAAGAACTTTAAGCCAAGTCAAAATGAAACACAAAAACATTCTGCAAAAAGGTCATATTTCATTACACAATTACTGAACTATTATTCTAACAGGATTTAGAATATTAATTCTGTCATGTAGCTAATAAAAAGAAGACTGAAGCCTGTCTAACTGGCAGGGGCCCACCACCACCTCCCCTCACCCCATCTGAGGAGCTGGCTCTGTCCCTTAATAAAGGGCGACCAGTGGATGCTGGCATTCCAGGGGACAGTTCATCACACACACCATGCACCACAAGTGATGGTGAAAAAATGGTGAAATGTAAGTTTACCTCTATGATTTTTCATTTTTTTTGTCCTAATAAATTACTATCTCTGTCACTTAAAGGCTTTTTGAACAAGATACATTTTTATGTAGGCTTATTTTATTTAACTGCATATAATGTATAGGCTACTGTGATCTTAGTCTGACATCTTCCTCTTTTCATGTATTATTTTCTTTGATAATATTGAGAATTTAATGGGTTGTGTGTTCTTATAGATACTGATGGACGTATTGTATTATTGGACCCTCCAGAAAGAACACAGTCTGTCACAGTTGTAATTGACTTGTTGAGCTGTATAAGGTCCATCTCCAAAAACAAATAAGAAAAAGTGACATGGAGAGGGACCTTATACAGTTTCAAATGGAAGAGAAAAGGTTTCTCATTAAAAAAGCAGCACTTGAAATTGAATTACTGGAGCATCGCCTTAAGGTGAGAACTTGTCTGAATATTAATCTGTTGCATGTTAAAAGTGGTATGTGTGTGTGTGTAAAGCAATATAAATAATTATTTTATTGAATTTTACAGGAAATAAAGAAATACACTGCCTGGCAGACCAGTGCAAAAAAATTAATAAGTGATTTTGACAGATCCTGTCTTTCAAAAGTCTTCCGTCTCTGTTAGCCTCTAAAATCTGTAGGTGTTCCTCTGGGCCATCTTCCTCAATACAAGGAGGGTGGCTCTCTCCTCTTATAGTGGCAATATTGTGAAGCACAACACAAGCTACTATAATGTCGCATGCCCTCTCTGGACTAACCCGGAGCCCACGCAGACTCTGAAACCGAGATTTGAGGATCCCTATAGTCATCTCCACCTTGGCCCGTGTTCGGCTGTGAGGCAGGTTAAACCGTGTCTGTGGTCCAGGCTCAGGTTCAGAGTAGGGTGTCATTAAATAGGGCAGACAAGGGTATCCTCTGTCCCCCAGCAAATAACCATTGTACTGTCCTGTAATGATTGAAATGTACAACACAAATATAGTAAAAAGGAAAAAAAATAAAAATTGTATAAAGCAAAACATGCCCTGCTGAAATGTCTGGTAAATTCTGGCATCATGCACAGATCCTGGCCATTTTGCCTCGACAATGGTAATGATTTGGGTTGCCTCACATATTACCTAGTTAGTGGAAAAAGTAATGACTTTAATGATTTTAAGAAGGGAAAAAATTAAGTTGTTACCTGCACATTGATACTATGAATAGATTTCCTATTAACACAGTCTCCCTCATTTATTGGTGGAGCTTTAATAGGAATGTGAGTGCCATCAATGCACCCAATTACATTTGGAATCCCTGAAACAGAAAGTTTTGGAAGTATGAAGTGTGTGCGGGCATAATGAATACATGTATAGATATTATTTATATGACTAAATATTAAATATATATGTGTGTGCCAGACATACTGTACGAACGGCTTTACACACAGTCGCCTTTCCCACATGCCCCTAATCGCCCACACTGTACAAAAAATGTTTTCTGTGCTAAGCGCAGAACGCGGTTTGTCACATTTGCGATATGCGGTTTTAAAAGGCGTGTTAAATAAACGCGAATTTTTGAGAAACGATAACGCTCTTTCAAATATTGATTAGGGTATGCAAACATCAATACTTGGTCTTATAACCCTCTCCCGACGAAAAATACTCGTATATTTTGTGCTTCTACGTCCAAAGGATCCTCATCAAAGGCACGCACTTACACTGAAACATAACCTGCTCCCGAGCAGGTTATCCAGAGGTAATGCGCGTGCACGGTGCATGTATAAAGACATTTTCAATGGATCGCCGATTTCACGAGTCACCATGGAAACTCAAAGCGAAAAAAAGAGAGCAGCGTATTTCACAGAGGCGGAGTTGGAGGTTTTAATGCTTATGAGGAGTTTAAGCCAATAATATTAAAAAGAAGCAATACAGCTGCATCGCTAAAGCAAGAGAGTTGGCTTGGCAAAAAATATCGGACAGAGTAAATGCATGAGTGTATTAAATTACAAATTTGGTATTGGCTCCCGTTTTATTATAATGCAAAATAATGAAGTATGAATTGTACATCCTTTTGAATATGTTATATCACTATGAAAGCATTTACTTTTCCTGCCATTTATTTTTTTAGTTTAAAATAATAATGTATATTTCTTATTTAATAAGCTGTAATCCTTCTGGAGCGACAAGAACTTTAAGCCAAGTCAAAATGAAACACAAAAACATTCTGCAAAAAGGTCATATTTCATTACACAATTACTGAACTATTATTATAACAGGATTTAGAATATTAATTCTGTCATGTAGCTAATAAAAAGAAGACTGAAGCCTGTCTAACTGGCAGGGGCCCACCACCACCTCCCCTCACCCCATCTGAGGAGCTGGCTCTGTCCCTTAATAAAGGGCGACCAGTGGATGCTGGCATTCCAGGGGACAGTTCATCACACACACCATGCACCACAAGTGATGGTGAAAAAATGGTGAAATGTAAGTTTACCTCTATGATTTTTCATTTTTTTTGTCCTAATAAATTACTATCTCTGTCACTTAAAGGCTTTTTGAACAAGATTAATTTTAATGTAGGCTTATTTTATTTAACTGCATATAATGTATAGGCTCCTGTGATCTTAGTCTGACATCTTACTCTTTTCATGTATTATTTTCTTTGATAATATTGAGAATTTAATGGGTTGTGTGTTCTTATAGATACTGATGGACGTATTGTATTATTGGACCCTCCAGAAAGAACACAGTCTGTCACAGTTGTAATTGACTTGTTGAGCTGTATAAGGTCCATCTCCAAAAACAAATAAGAAAAAGTGACATGGAGAGGGACCTTATACAGTTTCAAATGGAAGAGAAAAGGTTTCTCATTAAAAAAGCAGCACTTGAAATTGAATTACTGGAGCATCGCCTTAAGGTGAGAACTTGTCTAAATATTAATCTGTTGCATGTTAAAAGTGGTATGTGTGTGTGTGTGTGTGTGTGTGTGTGTGTGTGTGTGTGTGTGTGTGTGTGTGTATGTGTAAAGCAATATAAATAATTATTTTATTGAATTTTACAGGAAATAAAGAAATACACTGCCTGGCAGACCAGTGCAAAAAAATTAATAAGTGATTTTGACAGATCCTGTCTTTCAAAAGTCTTCCGTCTCTGTTAGCCTCTAAAATCTGTAGGTGTTCCTCTGGGCCATCTTCCTCAATACAAGGAGGGTGGCTCTCTCCTCTTATAGTGGCAATATTGTGAAGCACAACACAAGCTACTATAATGTCGCATGCCCTCTCTGGACTAACCCGGAGCCCACGCAGACTCTGAAACCGAGATTTGAGGATCCCTATAGTCATCTCCACCTTGGCCCGTGTTCGGCTGTGAGGCAGGTTAAACCGTGTCTGTGGTCCAGGCTCAGGTTCAGAGTAGGGTGTCATTAAATAGGGCAGACAAGGGTATCCTCTGTCCCCCAGCAAATAACCATTGTACTGTCCTGTAATGATTGAAATGTACAACACAAATATAGTAAAAAGGAAAAAAAATAAAAATTGTATAAAGCAAAACATGCCCTGCTGAAATGTCTGGTAAATTCTGGCATCATGCACAGATCCTGGCCATTTTGCCTCGACAATGGTAATGATTTGGGTTGCCTCACATATTACCTAGTTAGTGGAAAAAGTAATGACTTTAATGATTTTAAGAAGGGAAAAAATTAAGTTGTTACCTGCACATTGATACTATGAATAGATTTCCTATTAACACAGTCTCCCTCATTTATTGGTGGAGCTTTAATAGGAATGTGAGTGCCATCAATGCACCCAATTACATTTGGAATCCCTAAAACAGAAAGTTATGGAAGTATGAAGTGTGTGCGAGCATAATGAATACATGTATAGATATTATTTATATGACTAAATATTAAATATATATGTGTGTGCCAGACATACTGTACGAACGGCTTTACACACAGTCGCCTTTCCCACATGCCCCTAATCGCCCACACTGTACAAAAAATGTTTTCTGTGCTAAGCGCAGAACCGCGCGGTTTGTCACATTTGCGATATGCGGTTTTAAAAGACGTGTTAAATAAACGAACGAATTTTTTGAGAAACGATAACGCTCTTTCAAATATTCATTAGGGTATGCAAACATCAATACTTGGTCTTATAACCCTCTCCCGACGAAAAATACTCGTATATTTTGTGCTTCTACGTCCAAAGGATCCTCATCAAAAGGGCACGCCGAAGTTACACTGAAACATAACCTGCTCCCGAGCAGGTTATCTTCAGAGAGTCAGTTGCTATGGTTACATACATAACCAGAAAGTTACCTCCGTTTTTGGAACCGAAAGTTGAGGTTATCCACGAACTTACCCTTAAACATACCCAGGTATGTCACATAACCTGCTTTCTGGAATACCCCCCAGGTGTAGTCGATATCATGGAAGTGAATGTAAATGTAAACAGCTCCATCTAGTGAGAAAAGCATGAATCTGCTGCAGTCATGTGTAGTGCTTTTTGTACAGTGGAGTTGGGTTTCCTGTCACTGTGGGCCTCAGAGCGCAGTAGTACAGTGCAGAGTCTGATACAGCAGCAGAGGAGATGTGCAGATCCACTTCTTTATTTCCATGAACTTTAGCACTCGTTCTTGGTGGGATGTTGGGACTTAAAGCTCCACTTTCATAAATATAAAGAATGAATTTAGGATTAGATTTTGGATTTTGTTTGTACCATTGCAGATTCCCTACAGAACCACTAAAGTCTTTGTAGCTGCAGGACAGAGTAACATCATCACCTTCATCTACAACTTTATGAGTGAGAAGTGACTTTATTGAATCCGCCATGGAGTCACCTGTCATAGAGATAAAACATTTAATGATTATATAATCCATTATAATATAACTGCAGAATCAAAGAATAATTAATTACAAATTAAGCAATCAATTTTTGAAACAGTAAAATAATCTGAATGTAACTCACCTATTGAAAACCACAGACACATGAAAATGATAGTGAACATGATAAATGCTCTTAGCTGAATGAAACTATACTGAACTTTCTGCACTCTGTAGCATCATAAATGTTCATGAAGCTCCACCTCACAGCATCACATGACCAAGTCACCAATGTTACTGTCAGATTGTTGATTCTTAATGAGACATCTGGAATGAATGCATTATTTTAATCTCTAAAATTATAATTAGCTGATTCAATTATTACATATTTTCATTATCTGTTATATTTGTGTTTATAAGTGATGTCACTGCATTGGGGGCTTCAGCCTCATCAGAAATTGCTGTGAATAAGTATGTAAGTAATAATAAGTATAAGTGAATAAGTAAGTCATTGTGAATATGTGAATTATGTGAAATTTTATACAGTACTGTCCTTAATTTATTTATTCATTCTGTAAAAACAAATCATGTTTATTAAATACGACAACCAACTTTTTTCTTGTTATTTCAATAAGATGAGGAACAAACCAGCTGCTGCTCTTTGTAATACCAGTGTGTGCACAGTGCACAGTGTGGGAGGTTTGCTGGGTTCAGTGAAGGTTGCAGTGTGTATTCACTTGTGTGAGTGTGTGTAAGTGTATTGTTGTGCAAAGTAGAATATTAAACAAAGAGAACAACATTGCTGGCAGATGTGGCAGGATCCTGGTACATGTCTGACAATAAGATAAGTGACTGCACCACCTTGTGGAGAAAAACTTTAAAACAGGAATTAAAAAATTTGTACAAACAATTTATTTTAAATTATAATTAATAAAGATTTTAAAAAGGTTTTCTTTATTGACTCTTCAACCAGTAACCATTAAATGTATATTTTAATTTTAAAATATGACCTGTCGGGGGAACTAAGCTAATGCTTAAGCTAAAGCTAATGCTCTCATCACAGTGGGAAGAAACTGCAGAAATGCATGCTTTCGAGCCTGTGAGCGAGTGCTGAACTGAGCAGGTGAGGTTGGAGAAAGTGACAAGTCCGTCTCCAAAACCCCGTTGCAAAGTCCATTTACGAGGACCAGGAACTGGTTTCTCGGAGAGTGCCACTCAGGAGTGGATCGATGGCGTTGACATGCGAGCGCAATTCTCTCTCGAGAACCGACTTAGTGTGCTCCCCTCCCAAGATTTTTTTTTTTTTTCTGACGAACAAATGACAGACAATTCAACACATACACACAGAGCGCTTCTTGCGCTGGCGCTGGCTTCACTCCATGTGCATTCTAACTTCCTGGCCATGACGCACCCCGCCGGTGACGGCCCGCATCCAATTATGACTGATTACACACATTATTTCAGAGCGTCGACAACACGGTCGTGTTCCCAAAGTGCTCCAACACAGCTCAAGTTCCTGAAAGGGAAAAGGGAAAAAAATTTATAAAATAGTGAAACTGTTAGTAAAAATAGTAAGTAAAAATAAATATTCACATTTATAAATACATTTCTTGTCAAATTTTTACTTTTCAGAAACTTTCAGGCTGTTAGGTGAAGACGCATCTAAAAAGAATAAACTTTTAAAATTATTAGAGAAAGAAATGTTTCCTTCCTGATAGCATGTGAATGACTTCATATAATCAGCAAAACTGCTTCCCATAAAGCAAAACTGTGTGAAGGTTTTTGTACAGAGCAGCTGGATTTCCTGTCACTGTGGGCACCAGAGCACAGTAGTATAGAGCAGAGTCTGATACAGCAGCAGAGGAGATGATCAGATCCACTTGTTTATTAGTTTTATTAACTTCAGCATTCAGACGTGGAGGCATGGGGTTAGTTTTATCTCCTAATGGATCGATGTAGAGAAGGAATTTAGAATAAGCTTTGGGATAATGTCTGTACCAGTGCAGGTTTCTTACTGTATCACTAAACTTTTTATAACTGCAGGACAGAGTCACATTTTCTCCTTCATCTACAACTTTATGAGTGGAAAGTGGTTCTATTGGATCTGCAGTGGAGTCACCTGTCATAGAGAAGAGAACACGCTCAATCCAGAAATACAGTCAGACTCACATTCTACTGTTTCTAAACACCACACAGACCAAATAATCACTAATTCAACACTTAATATTTCTGAAATCATAAAATTAATGTATAACTCACCTAGTGAAAGCCACAGACACATGAATATAACAGTGAACATGATGAAGGCTCTTAGTTCAGTGAAAAGTTCTGTACTTTAACCTGTTAACATCCTAAAGTTTCATGAAGCTCCACCCCACAGCATCACATCACAGAGTCACCAATGTTACTGACAGATTGTTGTTTATCTGTCAGTAAACACAAACTGTAAGCAGGAAAATCGTGTAATTATAAAAACTTGTAGTCTGTCATTATATTTGAGTTCTCAGCCATAAGTGTAAATGTCTAAAATTATAATAAAAAATATTGTTTATTAAATATGGATTTTTTTATTTATTTGTTGTTTCACTGAGTTGAGGGAAAAAACCTGCTGTTCTTGGTAAGACCATGAAAGATGACATCAAGCCGAGCCATCTGACTCATGACTGTAATAAAATCATTCTGCTTAATAAAAGTGTATAAAGTAGTGTGTAGAAGTAGAGCTGGTTATCATCTAAACATGAAACTGTGGTGCAACATGTCCAGAGAATATGAACATGCAGTAGTAATGTGCTTGTCCATGCTGGAGACAAATATATTTTAAAGCAGTTTAAAATAGAATTTAGAAATGTAAAGATGTGGGATGTGAGAAGTGTATTTCTAGTACTGTACTTGGAACATAATAAGATGACATACTCTGCCATCTTGTGGTGAAAGATTGAGAAACACACTAAGTTTTTGTTTTGTTGTTGCACTCGGGACCATCACTATTCCCCAGATTGCATTGAAAAAAGGCTGCAGAGAAAAGAGGGATTTAATTCACAAAACATAACAACAAATTCAGAGCATATTGTTATTCCACTCTATGAAAAAGCTTCTGCTGCTTCCCTTCAGTTCAGATTTAATATGTAAACGTTTCTATCTAATGTAAATGACCTGATTCAATGGCTATAATAGTTTTACCAAAATATATTTCAGATCATCAGAAATGTTGAATTGTGAATTTCCTGTGTTGAATGTTCATCTGTTTACTATTTATTTCAGTTTCCACATTTATTTATGTGTGTCTGTGGTTAACTGATAACAAGGTGCTAAAGGAAATATCTGTCATCTTCTGTGGTTTTTACAAACGTTAGGTTTTTGTACAGTCGTTCAGTGACTCTGTATTACTGTGCTGCTCCTACTCTTACAGCGCAGTGATAGAGAGCAGAATCTGAGATCTGTAGGTCTTTAATAATAAGTTCAGTAGCATCTGAGGTTGTTTCTGCCCTGAATTGAGATCCACTGGGATTGTAGTCATCACCACTTAATGATTTTGCACCTTTATACAGCAAAAAGTGTGGTGCACTGTTAGGATTTTGTTTGTACCAGTAAAGATAAATGTTGTTGCTGTTTGCCTCATATGAACATTTGAGAGTAACAGTTTCTGTTTCCTTCCCAATGGCATCTTCATCGGTTGGAACAATTTTATCTGCAAAACTGCCTGCTGAAAGAAGAAAATAAATAAAATACTAAATCTATGAAATATTTTTGTATGCTCACAAAAACATTTTCTTAAGAAATAAATACTCTAAAGCCTCACACATAAATATGAAAAAGTACATTGAATTTACTAGTGAATATGAAGTACCTGTAGCTACAGTGAGAATCAGTGGTGTGTATCTCACTATGTACAGTAAGGTGTAGAGTTGAGTCATTTCTGAACACAGCTCTGTGAGGATTCTGTATAATAGTGCTGTATGTGCTGATCTTTACACATGAGGGAACACGTCTCTAGAAGACCACACCCAGGAAGTGCTGCTGTTGTAGAGTAACTTTGTACAGATAACTTTACAGTATCAGTAACAGTGAACTGAGTATCCAGTTATTTTTCCATTAAAATGCTTTCAAAAAGGTCACATTTTATAACATCTAGCCCCTTTATAACACGCATGTAATCATCGCACAAATATAAATAACAAATTATATTGCTAGAGAATTTATTAAAGGCTTGTGTCAGAACATGTACTATTCTTAAACAAACTGTGACTTGAGCCTAAATATACTGTACATGTTGATTAAGGGTGAGAAGAAACACGTGTGAGAGATCAGAGACATGTGACCAAGTCATGTGATTTCAGGTGCTGATGGGTAAAGTAATTTCATGGCCATGATTTTGACAAAAACACACTACATTTACTGACATCCAGCAAATTAACATGCGTTTGTGTGTGCATTTATTAAGAACAAATGTCTTAAGTGATTGATTAATTAACTGATACATAGTGATTATAAGTATTCATAAAGAAAACTGTTCAGGAGAGATTTATTCTAATTCAGTATGGTTCAGTCCATAAACAGCGACACAATGGCTTTGTTAGAGTCAATACAATATTTTAATCATGAAAAAATTTGGTGTGATTAAAGTGTACTTTTATATTCAAACCCTTTTTATTTTTTATTTTCTCTTTCCTCCAGCTGCATTATACCACAACTTTCATCTTATCTGTGGTTGACTGTTAAACTCGTAAAGGGATTATCTTTAATCTGTGGTTTTATTCACTTCATATAAACCATTGTTAGGTTTTTGTACAGGCTTTCAATAACTTTGTATTACTGTGCTGCTACTGTAAGAGCGCAGTGATAGAGAGCAGAATCTGAGAGCTTTAGACCTCTGATAGTAAGTTCAGTAGAATCGCTGGTTGATTTTGCTTCTAATCGAGTGTCAGTGGCAGTGCCACCTACATAAAGTAAAAACTGTGGTGCGCTGTGAGGAAATTGTTTGTACCAGTAAAGCCAAACACTGCTGCTTGACTCATATGAACATTTCAGAGTAACAGTGTCTGTTTCTTTTCCAACAACATTGCCATTTTTTTCCACTGGCCCAATTTTATCTGCAAAACTGCCAACTGTAAAAAAAAAAAATAATAATAATGACACATTGTGAATTATGTATTTTTTAGATATTTGTGTACATTCAAAGAAATTAAGAAAAAAATTAATTAGTGCAAACATGATACAATACAATAAAAAGTGAATGAAATGTGAAAGTGAACTACCTGTAACTACAGTGAGAATCAGTGGTGTGTATCTCACTATGTACAGTAAGGTGTAGAGTTGAGTCATTTCTGAACACAGCTCTGTGAGGATTCTGTATAATAGTGCTGTATGTGCTGAACTTTACACATGAGGGAACACGTCTCTAGAAGACCACACCCAGGAAGTGCTGCTGTTGTAGTATAACTTTGTCCAGATCATCACTTCACAGTATTAGTGACAGTGAATTGATTCTTTTTAGCTTTAATTCTCCATAAATATTTTTTGTTATACTGAGAAGATTAGGATGAAGGGGAGCAGATAATACTTTTTCTATTAATTTGGCAACCCATCAACATACACTACTAGAAGTACAACATTGGTGTGGTACCTGCATATATTTATTATATAAATCATTTCATAATTGCTATTTTAAGCCTATTGTTTATATACTCGCTATTTCCCATTTTAAAATTTTAAAATTATGTTTATATTCCAAAGCTCCCACACAGAACATGAGGAAATCATACTAATACTGAGCACATAAACATTGTGGCGTTTCTTATTCAGCTGTGTAGGATTTGCATTTGCTCTAAGGAGTGTTAGTGTCTTACAGGTTCATGTAAACACAAGATGTCTTGTTGAAATACACTGCAAACTGTGTTCACATTTAACTATTGGAACACAATATAATATTACAAAATACATATTTTTGAAGTCAGTCAAATTTCTTTCTGGAGGAAAAAAGTTAAAGTGTTTTAAAGCAGAGGGTTGAATTCATAGAAGTGACTACACCAAAGTCAGCATTGAATTGCAATCAAGTATTTTAGCAGAATAAACTGTGTGGAGGTTTTTGTACAGTGCAGCTGGATTTCCTGTCACTGTGGGCATCAGAGCACAGTAGTATAGATCAGAGTCTGATACAGCAGCAGAGGAGATGATTAAATCCACTTGTTTATTAGTTTTATCAACTTCAGCATCCAGACGTGGTGGCATGGGCTTAGTTTTACCTCCAAACAGATCGGTGTAAAGAAGAAACACAGGTTTAGATGTTGGTTGTTGTCTGTACCAGTGCAGGACGGTGCCTGTATTACTTGTTTCATAGTTGTCCACCAAGATCGGCCATAATTAAAAGGAAAAGCCAGAAGGTAACGGACATGCGGGATCTCTGGATCATGTGACATTACATTTCTTATTTTAGCAATATTTTTAAGGTGAAAGAAGGCAATCCTGGTAATGTTTTGCACATGAACCTCAAATTAAAGACTAGAGTCAATAATCACACAAAGGACTTTGACTGCTGTACACACTGAGACAGAAACACCGTCCAGAGATGCTACATAATCCGAAAGTTTACTTCTACCTGCATGTGGTCCTAGTTAAAGTACTTCTGTCTTATCAGAGTTAAGCAGAAGGAATTTATCAAACATCCACTGTCTAATGTCCTTTACATACTTAACATTGTTAAGCTGTTCTCCCTCATCTGGCTTTGCTGAAACATACAACTGTGTATCATCAGCATAGCAATGGATGCTAATACCATGTTTACGTACAATTTCACCCAGAGGCAGCATATAGCAGAATCAGAAAAAGCCGCATTGCCAAGTATGTTTGCACTTACAAGGAATTTGTTTAATGATAAATAAGCAAAGTAATATAAATAATAATTGACTAAAAGACAGGAGGTGGAGCTGGAGGTAGCAGAGCTGAAGATTTTGAGGTTTTCGTTGGGAGTGACGAGGACGAACAGGATTAGAAATGAGTTTATTAGAGGGACAGCGCATGTAGAACGTTTTGGAGACAAGGTGAGGAAGGTGCGATTGAGATGGTTTGGACATGTGCAGAGGAGGGACATGGGGTATGTCGGTAGGAGAATGTTAAATAGAGCCACTAGGAAGGAGGAAAAGAGGAAGACCAAGGAGGAGGATTATAGATGTGGTGAGGGAAGACATGCAGGTGGTTGGGTTGAAAGAGGCAGATGTAGTGGACAGGGGGGTATGGAGAAGGATGATCCACAGTGGCGACCGCTGATAGGAGAAGCGGAAAGAAAAAAAATATAAATAATTAAAACATTTTTGTAAAAAACAATAAAATGTATAATATTTCACAGAAGGTACACAAGTGGTATTGCACATTTTTATTTTATTGCACAATGGGAGAAGCATTTAAGTGTTTATGAGGTAGATGCCTGGGAGAAGAAACTTTTCTTGTGCCTTGCTGTCTTGGTACTCTGTTGCATCAGCCAAAAGGCAAAAGTTCAACAAGTATAGGGCATTGATGTGAGCGATCCAGAGTGATTTTTTGAGCCTTTTTTACATTGTGGATGCGTACAGTACCTGTAGAGTGGGCAGGAAAACACCAATAATCCAATAATTGGTACCTGGGCCTTCAGTGAGGACTTACCCGACTTAATCCACCTCTTATTACCACCACTATCACGTCGCAATTTTAAAAACCATAAATACTATACAAAAACGCAATACAACAACATGTGGTATTACAAAAAGAGAGGCATTTCACATATTGAGGGTGAATACCATTATTACTAAAGCAAGAAACCCAGTTTAGACAACTGCAAACCTCTACACTACAACAGCAAGTGCCACCTACATCATCTGGAGTGGTTCAGAATCAATATTTGTCTAATAACATGACAAACACATAACAAATGTAAATAAAATACAACCTACTCACCAGGACGGTGCAGACTCATAATTTGCACCGCTGCTCAGAGGCTGTAATCCAGTGGCACCGCTCATATTCACTGGTTTTGAAGTGGTGAACAAACCCTTTCCCAGGCGTATGAGAATATGGAAATCTGACTGGTTAAAGAAACAGAGCTATTTCTTAAGGAGATTTCTAAGGTTTGGATACTTTTTAAGGTGGTGAAACAATCCATTATTTAAATTATTTCATTAAAACCAGTATTGGATGATGATAATACAGTTTAAGATGTGCTGTTAATGAAGACTTTATAATGAACATTTGTGGAATGGATGATATGTGTGTTTGTGCTCCCATTTGCCCCTTTACATGAGCTGCTACTGCCAAATACTAGTTTCTAAAATTAAAAGATCTAAAATGAATTCAGTTAAAATAAAAAAAATTCTAGAGGGCTTTTAACACAACTATCTAACAATCTTAAAACTGCTTCATAGAAATCTGTCTGTATAGTTTCAATGATTAAATCATAAAAGAAACCAGACTCAAAATCACTACAGTTTACAGATAAATATTACGGTATATCAATCTAATATTTAATAAATACCTGCATTTACAGAAATGTTCATAATCTGCAATGTTAAATGCAGTGTTTGAAATATGTATTAAAATAGATGATAGATTTCACAAATTAATTGAAGTATATACAGTAAATGAGGTGGTGGTGGAATTTTGGGGAGACTGTCTGCAGGAAGAAGTTGTTACTCTGGCAGTGGTTGCCCAGATGTTCTAAAACTATTTGCTATAATGGTGGAGAAGAGGGTCTGGTTGAAATATGAAAGTGGACATTTAGGAAGTTGGGGGCTTTAAAATGTATAATGTCGTATAATGATCCTCAAAGAACAGTTAAACCAAAATATAGTAAAACAACTCTTAAAAGTCCATAAAAACTAATATTCTACATTTATAAATTAATTTCTTGTCACATTTCTACCTTTTAGAGATTATCAGACTGTTAGGTGAAGACATCAGGTATTATTGCTGCCTAATAATCCATCCTATAAACCCTTTATAAATGACAAGAGAAAGAAATAGCTCTTTTCTGAAAGCATGTGAATAAATCAAAATCATCAGCAGAACTATTTTCCATAGAGCAAAACTGTGTCAGGGTTTTTGTACAGTGCAGCTGGATTTCCTGTCACTGTGGGCGCCAGAGCACAGTAGTATAGATCAGAGTCTGATACAGCAGCAGAGGAGATGATCAGATTCACTTGTTTTTTATCACCATCATCAATTTCAGCAGTCATTCTTGGGGGTTTGTCTGGATATAAATCTCCTCTTTGAGAAATATAAAGAAGGAACTCAGGTTTAGATTGTGGATATTGTATGTACCAGTGCAGGTAGTTGCTTTTTGTAGAGGAGGTTAGATTGTATTTGCAGGACAGAGTAACATCATCACCTTCATCTACAACTTTATGAGTGAAAAGTGTCTCTATTGAATCTGCCATGGAGTCACCTGTCATAGAGAAGAGAACATAATGTTTTAACTTTAACACAGAACACTTTACATCACACCAGAATTGCATAATCAAACTCATATTCTGATTTATTAGAGACTAATTAATCACATTTAATTTCAACACAATTTATATTCACTTAAAAAAAATCGAATCTCACCTAGTGAAAGCCACAGACACATAATTACAGCAGTGAACATGATGAATGTTTTAGCTGAATGAAAATATCCTGAGGTCTTTCTGTTCTCTGATTCTGTAACATCATAAAAGTTCATGAAGCTCCACCTCACAGAATCACATGACAGAGTCAACAATGTTACTGACATTCTGTATTTAAATTCAGCAGCACATGGGTAATTATGACTACACTGATAATGAATGGACTATATAAAATCTAACATTTAAATCTATTAAAATATAATCCAGTTATTACATTCTGAAATATTTTATTAATGTGTGGTGAGGTGGTGGGAGGAGCACACGGGTTCATTACCATGGATGACAAGGAGACATGGATATCAATATAAAAGACAAGGTTTATTGATCTTACATAGACAAATAAAAGAGTACAGTCACTACAAATTAAGACGGCTTCAATGATCTACAGGGGAGAGGAGAGGAGAGGAGAGGAGAGGAGAGGAGAGGAGAGGAGAGGAGAGGAGAGGAGAGGAGAGGAGAGGAGAAAACTACTACTAAGAGTAATCAGGGCAGGAGTGAGGATAATATTAGTGCAGTGTGTATGATAGAAGAACAGCTGTAGTTTATATCACAGAGGTTTTATTGTGAAAATGAGGATTCATCATCAGAGAATGTGAGCAGGGTTGTGTGGAGCTCTAGTACTTTTCCAGCTATAAGAAAAGTGACAGCGCCATCTTGTGTTCACCAAGGAGACAAAAGTGCCAAAGTGTGACATTTACAATGAAAAGAAATCACACTTTAATCATAGACACAATTCTGATTTCTTAATCAGCACGACATAATAGACAGCTATCAGGCTATTTTTTTTATGAGAAAGATGGATTTAAGGATCTGATGCTCTTTATCAGAGATCTCTCCAGCTGAAGAACCATTCTATTGCTGCAGAAGATGGAGTCTTTCTTTACCCCAAAACTTACAGACTTGATGTAATATAATGTAGCAATGTATGGAAAATGAAAAAGGTAAGAAGTAAACATTTATTTTTCTTTGTGCATGTGATGGGAGGACATTTAAAGAGGCTGGTTGTGTAGCATAAAACCAAAGAAAGGAAATACAGAAGAACAGTGAAAAACAAAACTCAAACAATGTATTAATTGTTCTTACATAAAAACAAATATACACTTTAAATGAAAGCTCCAACATTACTCAAATTATAAACTTATAATTTAAAAGAAAAAGAGACAGATTTCACTCCAAAATGACTTGTAAATTACTCAAAATCATCCACAGATCTACAGTACTTTCCACACATCAGAACTGAGTCAGGGTTTTTTTGTACAGAGCAGCTGGATTTCCTGTCACTGTGGGCACCAGAGCACAGTAGTATAGAGCAGAGTCTGATACAGCAGCAGAGGAGATGATCAGATCCACTTGTTTTTTATCACCATCATCAATTTCAGCAGTCATTCTTGGGGTTTGTCTGGATATAAATCTCCTCTTTGAGAAATATAAAGAAGGAACTCAGGTTTAGATTGTGGATATTGTATGTACCAGTGCAGGTTGTTGTTTGTATAACTTGTTTTGTATCTGCAGGACAGAGTAACATCATCACCTTCATCTACAACTTTATGAGTG
>NC_060889.1:625771-631956 GCF_014805685.1 Silurus meridionalis | reverse complement strand
CCCTTTAAGCTCTAAAGGCTCACTGACATCTTTAATAGTATTACTAAGAGCAGTAGCTGGTTTGTTTCACACCTCAGTAAGATACCTCAGAAAATGTTCTATGAAAAAATATGATTCACATTTTTCAAATTACATCATTTTCACACTTTGTGTTTGTTTATTATGTTCTCAGGACAGATTCCCGTGTGATTCTGAATGTAAAGTCAGTATGTTTCAGTAAGAATCAACAATCTGTCAGTAACATTGTTGACTGTCATGTGATGCTGTGGGGTGGAGCTTCATAAACCTTTAGGATGTTATGATGAACATATCAGAGAACAGAAAGAATATTTTCATTCAGCTAAAAACATTCATCATGTTTACTGTTATATTCATGTGTCTGTGGCTTTCACTAGGTGAGTTATATATTAATATTTTTTGTTATTCCAGAAATGTTAAGTATTGTATTAGTGATAAATGAGTGTGTGGTGAGGAGAAAAAGCAGAATGTAAGATTATTTATCTATTGTTTGTGCACACAATAAAAGTTAAATGCATTATGTTCTCTTCTATAACAGGTGACTCAATGGGAGATTCAATAAACCCAAGATTCACTCATAAAGTTGTAGATGAAGGTGATGATGTTACTCTGTCCTGCAGCTACAACACAAGTGCTACAAGCAGCTACCTGCACTGGTACAGACAACATCCAAAATCTAACCCTAAGTTCCTTCTTTATATTCATGATACAACTGGAGGAAAAAGTGACTCAATTCCACCTCGACTGGATGTTAAAGTTGATAAAAATAATAAAGAAGTGGATCTGATCATCTCCTCTGCTGCTGTATCAGACTCTGATCTATACTACTGTGCTCTGGTGCCCACAGTGACAAGAAATCCAGCTGCACTGTACAAAAACCTCCAAACTGTCATTTTATACTAAAGACTGCCAACAGGGGGAGACAGTAGCTTAGAGGTTGGCTTGTTTGCTTTGCACCTTTGAAAGTGAGGGTTCTGAATCTCACCTCCACTGTGTGTGCTGAATTTGTTTCCACTGTGCCTCAGGCATTTCTTTCACCAACCCAAAGACATGACTTGATGGCTAATTGTTGTCCAAATTATCTGTATTATGTGAATGTGAATGTGTGAGTGTGTATGTTTGTGCCCAGTGGGCTCTACAGAGCAGTTTTTTTAAGTGCAGTTCTGCTCTTTTGCACAGTTTTCAGTGTGAGAAAGTTTGAAAGAAAAAATTTAAATAATTTCTCAAAAGTGTGTTGGATTAAAACATTCAGTTCAATTAAATTTTATTTGTATATCCGTTTTAACACTAAACATTCTCCAAAAGTAATTTTACAGAAATAAATAGATTACAAAAATATATTTCATATTTATAGATAATAGTAATAAATACTCTATTAAATTATCTAATGAATGAGCCAGTGGCTCAAGGAAACCTCAAGAGAAACCCATCATCATCTTGGTGACAACGAATATCCATTCATTATAGTTCCAGCGTTGTTGACGTTTTCAACTGTTCACTGATGGAGACTTGATTCAGCTCATTCAACTGTTCATGAGAAATTCAACCCAAAATCACTGTAGCAGACTGTTTATATTAATTACAGTCCAAATCCATCTTCATGGTTCCTGAGTTTAATCCTCAGTTCTTGAGTAAAAACAATTCTAGAATAAAGATCAGTTATAAACATGTCTCCTGTCTGCACCATGTGACATTTTCTGTAGTTCTGTGTATCACTAAACTTTAATAATAAACAGATTCAATACTCAATAATCTGATTAAATACTAACTACATACTTCCTCACAACTCAATTCACTAATACAGAGAACACCTTAGGAAATGTGATGCAGTTCATCAGTTTCCTTTACAATATAATATGTTTATTAAAATCAAAGGTAATTAATGTGTTTAATTTTTGTAGTTAATTATATTTCACAGTTGATCACCTCAGAGAAAATGTAAATACAATGGAATAAAGTAGTTTAATGAAGTAAAAACATATAAGAATGTCTATTTATTTTGACTGCTCTTTATGATAAAACATGTGCAGCATTTATGAGTCTATAGAGCTGCATTTCCACAAACAAAATACTATCACACTGTGCTGATATCACATGAACCACAAAACAATCAATAAACACATTTCCTACAGTGTATAAACTTATATACTAATTTATAAATTTTTAATATCTTTAAAGCTGTTCAGGGACAATGTGCATTGTTAAAAGTGCAATATGAATACAAAATGAATTAAATTCAATAAATCTTTATGTAAAAATAATTATCTCTGCTGGTGATTCTGATAAAATACATGAAATGATGGAATAAAAATGTAAAACTTCTTTATGAAGATGCAACAAAAATCCAAAATAAAGTATTACATTTAAAATATGGTTTTATTATTAACACTAATTATTTGGCATCTTATAAAATAGCACTTGATCCAGCACACTGATGTTACTAATGTCATGTACCTCGAAAGAAAAAAAAGAAAGAAAGAAAGAAAGAAAGAAAGAAAGAAAGAAAGAAAGAAAGAAAGAAAGAAAGAAAGAAAGAAAGAAAGAAAGAAAGAAAGAAAGAAAAGGACAGCTTTCTATGTTTGCACTTTGCACTCTTTAAGTTTTATAGAAGTTTCACTACCAAACATTTATATTTCTGCGAAGAACTTCCAAATACAGGTGAAGTCAGATGCAGTGTGTTGGTTATAATTTTACACTGATACTGTAAAGTGATGATCTGTACAGTGTTATAGTACAACAGCAGCACTTCCTGGGTGTGGCCTTCTAGAGACGTGTTCCCTCATGTGTAAAGTTCAGCACATACAGCACTATTATACAGAATCCTCACAGAGCTGTGTTCAGAAATGACTCAACTCTACACCTTACTGTACATAGTGAGATACACAACACTGATTCTCACTGTAGTTACAGGTAATTCATATTCATCTATTTATTCTTTGTATTAACTAACAAATATTTTATACATTTATTCATATGGTGTGATGTTTTAAGTATGTTTGCAAAAAATTTGATATTTTTGAGTCTTTATTTATATTTTGTTCATTTCAGCAGGCAGTTTTGCAGATAAAATTGGGCCGAGAAATGAAGATGCCAATGTTGTAAGAAAGGAAACAGAAACTGTTACTCTGAAATGTTCATATGAGTCAAACAGTGACAACATTCGGCTTTACTGGTACAAACAATATCCTCACAGCGCACCACAGTTTTTACTGTATAAAGGTGCAAAATCATTAAGTGGTTATGACTACAATCCCAGTGGATCTCGATTCAGTGCAGAAACAACCTCAGATGCTTCTGAACTTATTATTAAAGACCTACAGATCTCAGATTCTGCTCTCTATCACTGCGCTCTAATAGTAGTAGCAGCACAGTAATACAGAGTCACTGAACGACTGTACAAAAACCTAACGTTTGTAAAAACCACAGAAGATGACAGATATTTCCTTTAGCACCTTGTAATCAGTTAACCACAGACACAAATAAAAGAATGTGGTAACATTTGAAACTGAAATAAATGGAAAATAAAAGTAAACCGATGAACATTCAACACAGGAAATTCACAATTCAACATTTCTGATGATCTGAAATATATTTTGGTAAAACTATTATAGCCATTGAATCAGGTCATTTACATTAGATAGAAATGTTTACATATTAAATCTGAACTGAAGGAAGCAGCAGAAGCTTTTTCATAGAGTGGAATAACAATATGCTCTGAATTTGTTGTTATGTTTGTGAATTAAATCCCTCTTTTCTCTGCAGCCTTTTTTCAATGTAATCTGTGGAATAGTGATGGTCCTGAGTTCAACAACAAAACAAAAACTTAGTGTGTTTCTCAATCTTTCACCACAAGATGGCAGAGTATGTCATCTTATTATGTTTCAAGTACAGTACTAGAAATACACTTCTTACATCCCACATCTTTACATTTCTGAATTCTACTTTACACTACTTTAAAATATATTTGTCTCCAGCATGGACAAGCACATTACTACTGCATGTTCATATTCTCTGGACATGTTGCACCACAGTTTCATGTTTAGATGATAACCAGCTCTACTTCTACACACTACTTTATACACTTTTATTAAGCAGAATGATTTTATTACAGTCATGAGTCAGATGGCTCGGCTTGATGTCATCTTTCATGGTATTACCAAAAACAGCAGGTTTTTTCCCCCCCAAACTCAGTGGAACAACAAAATAGAAGAAAAAAAAATCAATATTTAATAAACAATATTTTTTATTATAATTTTAGACATTTACACTTTTGGCTGTAGACTCAAATATAATGACAGACTACAAGTTTTCATAATTAAACGATTTTCCTGCTTACAGTTTGTGTTTATTGACAGATAAACAACAATCTGTCAGTAACATTGGTGACTCTGTGATGTGATGCTGTGAGGTGGAGCTTCATGAACCTTTAGGATGTTAACAGGTTAAAGTACAGAACTTTTCACTGAACTAAGAGCCTTCATCATGTTCACTGTTATATTCATGTGTCTGTGGCTTTCACTAGGTGAGTTATACATTCATTTTATGATTTCAGAAATATTAAGTGTTGAATTAGTGATTATTTGGTCTGTGTGGTGTTTAGAAACAGTAGAATGTGAGTCTGACTGTATTTCTGGATTGACCGTGTTCTCTTCTCTATGACAGGTGACTCCACTGCAGATCCAATAGAAACACTTTCCACTCATAAAGTTGTAGATGAAGGAGAAAATGTGACTCTGTCCTGCAGTTATACAAAGTTTAGTGATACAGTAAGAAACCTGCACTGGTACAGATATTATCCCAAAGCTTATCCTAAATTCCTTCTCTACATCGATCCATTAGGAGATAAAACTAACCCCATGCCTCCACGTCTGAATGCTGAAGTTAATAAAACTAATAATCAAGTGGATCTGATCATCTCCTCTGCTGCTGTATCAGACTCTGCTCTATACTACTGTGCTCTGGTGCCCACAGTGACAGGAAATCCAGCTGCTCTGTACAAAAACCTCTACACAGTTTTGCTTTATGGGAAGCAGTTTTGCTGATTATATGAAGTCATTCACACGCTATCAGGAAGGAAACATTTCTTTCTCTAATAATTTAAAAAGTTTATTCTTTTTGGATGCGTCTTCACCTAACAGCCTGAAAGTTTCTGAAAAGTAAAACTTTGACAAGAAATGTATTTATAAATGTGAATATTTATTTTTACTTACTATTTTTACTAACAGTTTCACTATTTTATACATTTTTTTCCCTTTCAGGAACTTGAGCTGTGTTGGAGCACTTTGGGAACACGAGCGTGTTGTCGACGCTCTGAAATAATGTGTGTAATCAGTCATAATTGGATGCGGGCCGTCACCGGCGGGGTGCGTCATGGCCAGAAAGTTAGAATGCACATGGAGTGAAGCCAGCGCCAGCGCAACGAAGCGCTCTGTGTGTATGTGTTGAATTGTCTGTCATTTGTTCGTCAGAAAAAAATAATAATAATCTTGGGAGCGGAGCACACTAAGTCGGTTCTCGAGAGAGAATTGCGCTCGCATGTCAACGCCATCGATCCACTCCTGAGTGGCACTCTCCGAGAAACCAGTTCCTGGTCCTCGTAAATGGACTTTGCAACGGGGTTTTGGAGACGGACTTGTCATTTCCTCCAACCTCACCTGCTCAGTTCAGCACTCGCTCACAGGCTCGAAAGCATGCCTTTCTGCAGTTTCTTCCCACTGTGATGAGAGCATTAGCTTTAGCTTAAGCATTAGCTTAGTTCCCCCGACAGGTCATATTTTAAAATTAAAATATACATTTAATGGTTACTGGTTGAAGAGTCAATAAAGAAAACCTTTTTAAAATCTTTATTAATTATAATTTAAAATAAATTGTTTGTACAAATTTTTTAATTCCTGTTTTAAAATTTTTCTCCACAAGGTGGTGCAATCCCTTATCTTATTGTCAGACATGTACCAGGATCCTGCCACATCTGCCAGCAATGTTGTTCTCTTTGTTTAATATTCTACTTTGCACAACAATACACATACACACACTCACACAAGTGAATACACACTGCAACCTTCACTGAACCCAGCAAACCTCCCACACTGTGTACTGTGCACACACTGGTATTACAAAGAGCAGCAGCTGGTTTGTTCCTCATCTTATTGAAATAACAAGAAAAAGTT
>NC_060889.1:602346-625671 GCF_014805685.1 Silurus meridionalis | reverse complement strand
CATATAGCATTTACACCTCAGCATTCCAGGAACATCTCTGCTAGCTAACACTACATAACAGCCTTTCAGGATGATCAGTGACACCAACCAAAACTGAACTGAGGCTAAAATATAACTTTATATAACCTCAACAATATTTAGGGCATACAATTACAAACAATTAATGTTACAAATGAGCAGATATTGGCGGATTTTTGTGTAACATTAAAAGGCAATGCTGACAAAAGCGAGGCAGAGATGTCTACAAACAATATGAGTTTTATATGATCAGAATGTAAGACTAAATAACTTACTCATCGTAGCAACTTGCTGGAAAGTCCTCGCTCTTCAAAATGCAAACGCTCGGGGGGGATGGGGGCGTGTGTGTGTGTGTGTGTGTGTGTGACTCAACGTGTGAACTGTTTTACCTGTGAATAGCGGGGGGGTGTGTCCGGTCGGGGGGTCGTGTCCGCTCACAGCTCATTATCAGATAATGAGCTGCGGTGGAAAATCTGTGCCTCTACTTGGTTTCACATGATTTATATTCATTGGAAACATATGTTTTTTTATTTCACCGACTTATTCTAAAACTACACACTTTAAGCTGTAATATATTTTTTATTTCCGTGTGTCAGCTATTGGCCGAGTTTCAGCGCTTTTTGATGACGCGTTTCTAAACAAAATTTACACAGACAAAGGCGACAGATGGCGCACTCTGACTATTTTATTCATTTAAAAAAAATACAACGTTTTGTTTATATAGTGAGCATACACAAATAAAAGTAGACCCTTTACAGATTTAAATGATGTATTACTTTGACATTTTTGATCAAATATGACCGAGCAGTTTCAGCTCTTTTTGCTGGCATCTGAAAAAAAAGCACGTTTGGGCGCCGGCAGCAATTCAGACTCCAGAGGGTTAATAAGTCAGTGTGTAACTCACCTAATGAAATCCACAAACACATGAATAACAGTGAACATGATGAATGTTTTTTATCTGAATGAAAATTTCCTGAGTTCTTTTTAAAATGTACATCTTGAAGGTTCATGAAGCTCCACCCCACAGCATCACATGACAGTGGTGGTGATGTTGCTGACAGATTGGTATTACATTCAGGCTCACATGGGGAATCTGTAAGTCAGACTGTCAGGAAAATAATAAAAAAATAGATTTATTTCTAAAAAATAGATAGTGTCAGTCTATAAACACTATAAATGAAAGTTTTAGTTCTCTGGTCGATCAGGTAATAAACTCATTTTACAGATACATTTAAAATAAATATAATTATTTAGCAGCATTTTATCTGGCAGAACAAAATTCATTTCGCTCATTTCACTGCATGGACCAGATTATTCAGTATCCCACTGGAGCTTGAAGTGTCACTTATTCATCAGAAGTATTGCTGTAAAGATGCTGACTGTCTCAACTTTGTTGGAAAAGTGCAACTTTTTTATCTGTCGGAAATTGTAACTGTCCTCGAGCTAACAGTAAATATAACTGGGCTTTTTGTGACAAATTAAATAAATATTTTCAATAAAGTGAAAAATGTGGGTTATATCTGCAACACCCGAAGTCCATAAATCCATAAATGTAAAAGAGTGCATAAGCTTTCTTTCTTTCTCTTTCTTTCTTTCTTTCTTTCTTTCTTTCTTTCTTTCTTTCTTTCTTTCTTTCTTTCTTTCTGTCGAGGTATGTGAATTTGTAATGTCAGTGTGCTGGATCAAGTTCTATTTAATAAGCTGGCAATAAATTAGTGTTTATAATAAAACCATACTGTAACATTAAGACATAATTTGGACTTTTGTTAAATCCTGACAATAGAAGTATTACATCTTTATTTCATTATTAATATTTTTATCAGCAGCAGAGATAGGAATGTTTGCAAAAAGATTTGTTTTTACTTGATTTCTTCAATTTAATTTCATTTTATTTGTACAGTATAGAACTTTTAACAGTGCACATTGTCCCAAGCAGCTTTAAAGAAAAGAACAGATATTATTTTTTAAATTCATAAATTAGTCCCCATAAATGTATCCACTGTACTGAAATGCATTGAATAATTGTTTAAACAATACACATTATTAGCATGTGTAAGACGGTGACTGTTGATATACAAACCAAATAAACATCAAACTCCTGGAACTGAGACAGAGAAGTGTATTTAAGTGAAACAGGTGAACAGCTCCCCCTACTGGGAGAGAAAAAAGGCTTTTTGTACAGTGGGTATGAGTTTTGTGTCACTGTGGGCTCCATGGCGCAGTAGTACAGTGCAGAGTCTGATACTGCAGCAGGAAAGATCTCCAGATCTACTTTCTTTTCTTTTTTACGAAGTCTGATGGATATTCTTGGGTCAGCAGTTGTTCAGCTCTATTGACATATTCTGAGGATTTTTGAATCATCAGCAGAAACTCTGGTCCTGATTGAGATTTTTGTTGATACCAGTGGAGATAATCAGCTGAGTCATCATATGTGCAGGTCAGTGTGGTGTTACTGCCTTCAGGTGAAGATATGATGGTTTGTTCTGGTGTAATGCTGCTGCCAACAGCTCCTGCTGTAAACACATTACAACAATAAATATTTCTAATGTCATTTCTTAAGGACCAACTGAATCATCATGTTTATGTTTCAGTACAAATCTCCAGCATCCACATAAAGTTTGTGTAGAATATAAAAGACTTACCAATGATTTGAACAACTATGAAAAGAAAGCAGAGGAACATGATGGTTGTGTCTTGCAGTAGATATAAATGTCAGTATCTCTGTGAAACTGTCTAAACTGTATCTCACCACATCGAGCTCCGCCCACTTTTACTGAGGTGTAGTCATGACAATTCTGTCATCAATCCCTCAGTTTGTAGTCGTGTAAATTCTGCCCTCATTTCATGTGAAATTACAAAGATTTTTTTTTAATTTTTAAATCAAATAATTTAAGTAAATATTAAATGTAAATACAGAGTTAATTTAGAGATTTGTTCAGAGAGTTTATGATGTGTGTTAATGTTCTTAATGTCCATGTTGTACTGAATTTTCTGACAATGCTGAAAAGGTGGTATAGAAGAATATCTGATATTATAATAAATAAATAATAAATTATCAAAGTCAACTCAAATATTACAATTTCCTAAGGTGTTCTCTGTATTAGTGAATTGAGTTGTTAGGAAGTATGTAGTTAGTATTTAATCAGATTATTGAGTATTGAATCTGTTTATTCTAAAAGTTTAGTGATAAATAGAACTACAGAAAAAGTCACATGGTGCAGACAGGAGACATGTTTTTAACTGATCTTTATTTTAGGGTTGTTTACACTCAAGAATTGAGGATTAAACTCAGAAACCATGAAGATGGATTTGGACTATAATTAATATAAACAGTCTGCTATAATGGTTTTGGGCTTTAATTGCCATGAACAGTTAAATCGGCTGAATCAAGTCTCCATCAGTAAACAGTTGAAAACCTCAACAAAGATAAAACTAAAATGAATGGTTATTTGGTGTCACCCAGATAAGGATGGGTTCCTCTCAAGGTTTCTTCAGCCACTGGCTCATTCATTAGGGATAAAATATCTATAAATTTTAAATACATAATTGAAATCAATTTATTTCTGTAAAGCTGCTTTGGGACAAAGTTTATTGTTAAAACATCTATACAAATAAAAAATTATTGAACTGGATGTTTCAAACAACTTTTGAGAAAAAAAAAAATTTGAGATTCATATTTTTCCTTCAGAAGAAGAACACTGCACTTGTGAAGAAGCCAGTTTTAGATACATTTCTAGAAATACAACAAACTGCTTTGTAGGGCACAATCATACCCGCACACACACACACACACACACACACACATATATACACACACACACACACACACACACACACACACACACACAAACACACACACACTATCGCATAAAAAAGTTAATTTGGAAAACAAATTCAGCACATACAGTGGAGTTGAATTTCAAATCTATCAGTCTCAATGGTGCAAAGCAAACATGCCAACCTTTAAGCCACTGTCTCCAATGTTATGTAATGCTGGCAACCAAACAGTGTGGAGGTTTTTGTACAGTGCAGCTGGATTTCCTGTCACTGTGGGTGCCAGAGCACAGTAGTATAGATCAGAGTCTGATACAGCAGCAGAGGAGATGATCAGATCCACTTGTTTATTAGTTTTATCCACTTTAACATCCAGACGTGGTGGAATGAAGTCACTTTTATCTCCACTTAAATCATGAATATAAAGAAGGAACTCAGGGTTAGATTTTGGATGTTGTCTGTACCAGTGCAGGTAGCTGTATGTAGCACTTGTGCTGTAGTTGCAGGACAGAGTAACATCATCACCTTCATTTACAACTTCATGAGTGAATCTTGGGTTTATTGAATCTCCCATTGAGTCACCTGTTATAGAAGAGAACATAATGCATTTAACTTTTAATGTGTGCAGAAACAATAGATAAATAATCTTACATTCTGCTTTTTCTCCTCACCACACACTCATTTATCACTAATTCAATACTTAACATATTGAAGGAACAAAAAATATTAATATATAACTCACCTAATGAAAGCCACAGACACATAAATATAACAGTGAACATGATGAATGTATTTTCCTGAATAAAAATATTCTGAGATCTTTCTGTACACTAATATGTTAACACCATACACGTTTATGAAGCTCCACCCTACAGCATCACGTGACAGACATGATTGTTGGTTCTTACTGAAACATATTGACTTTACATTTAGAATCACACTGAGGGGAGGAACAAACCAGCTGCTGCTCTTGGTGACGCTATAAATATGTCAGTGAGCCATTAGGGCTTAAAGGAAAGTGTGCACAGTGTGTGTAATGTGTCCTGGATTGAGTAAATGTTGTAGTAAAAGAAACAGTAATTAAGACTTTCTATTGAAGATGAACTGAACATTGTTACAAATCAGCATGATAAAATAATCAGAAATGTTACTCAAAGTCCAAAGTCCAAAAATCACAAATCATATACATTCACTATGTTCTCTACAATTTACAAAAAAAATATAACTACAAATAATTACTGTATTTACAATGTACATTTCCTCAGCACAAACCTGTAATTCTTAAAAATTTTTGTAAAGAAATTATATTTAATGAGAATTTTAGTTCTGTGAAATCAAGCTGACAGTGTGTAGATTACAGCTGAGGCTCGCTACTAAGAAAAACCAGAGGAGGAGTTCGGATAACACATAAACATTGTGTATGACAGAAGAACAGGTGTAGTCGATATCATGGAAGTGAATGTAAACATGTAAACAGCTCCATCTAGTGAGAAAAGCATGAATCTGCTGCAGTCATGTGTAGTGCTTTTTGTACAGTGGAGTTGGGTTTCCTGTCACTGTGGGCGTCAGAGCGCAGTAGTACAGTGCAGAGTCTGATACAGCAGCAGAGGAGATGAGCAGATCCACCTTCTTATGCCCTGTTTTAGGATTTGTGATGGAAAATTGAGGATGAGGAGGTTGAGCCTTTGTGACATGTCCACCAGCTTCATTAATCATCAGCAGAAACTCTGGTCTTGATCCAGGTTTTTGTTGATACCAATGGAGATCATAAGCTGTTCCAGTATATGTGCAGGACAGTGTGATGTTGCTGCCTCCAGTTGAAAATACATGGGTTTGGTCTGGTTTAATGCTGATGTCAGCAGCTTCTGCTATAAAAAAACATTGCAAGGCAATAACTCACATGAAAATTGTGCTTCTTGTTAATTAAAAAATATAATAAATTAAAGTGTAATATATAACACTTACCAATATCAGCAACAGTGAGGAAAAGCAAGAAGAGGAATAACATTGTGATCCTGAGTGTTTACTTCAGACCTCCAGCTTTAGAATAAATGACAGTGATGACTATTTGAACTTACTAACTCCACCTTTTATCTGCATGTTAATGCATATTCATGACAACTGTGATTGTATCCGCCCCCTTCATGATGCAGTCTGTCATGATAAACCCCCTGTGGTCATGACTGGAGCTGTTGGGAGGAACCCTGATGCTGCTGCAGAACAACCCACAGGAGACAAAGCAGGAGAGACAGAAGTTGCTGTGGTTCCATTTGCAGGTAACACAGGCAGAGGAAACACAGGAGTGATTAAGACATGATTAGGGCATTATGTTTGATATCTCTGAATTGTTAATTGTTGATATACTATAAGTTAATCACCTGGTAGAAAGTTATGGGAGAAAGTGGTGTGTTTGTGCTACATTTACTGTAGGTGATGAGTTTTATAGAGATTATTTGATTTATTTAATACTTTAAATGAATAGATTTATTGGCAAAATAGTTTGTTGTGTTTACAAGAACTTCAGTGTTAAAGACACCTGAGTTTTTTTTTTTATGATATCACTATTAAATGTCTAGAATATTTAACGATTGATTTAAAAATCTACCACATTATTGTACTAAACAACCAATAAACATTGTTATACTGAAGCAAGAGACATCACCATGAAACTGTGAACATACTGTATAAATAATTTTATTACACTTTTATCTAAACACTCATTTATTCAAAAGATATTTGCTTAATTTTAACTCAAACTTAATATCACCAAATACTATTGAACTTTGACAGTTTAATAGCCTTCAGTATAATAAAACAGTGTAGAGGTTTTTGTACAGTGGAGTTGGGTTTCCTGTCACTGTGGGCGTCAGAGCGCAGTAGTACAGTGCAGAGTCTGATACAGCAGCAGAGGAGATGTGCAGATCCACTTCTTTATTTCCATGAACTTTAGCACTCGTTCTTGGTGGGATGTTGGGACTTAAAGCTCCACTTTCATAAATATAAAGAATGAACTCAGGATTAGATTTTGGATCTTGTTTGTACCACTGCAGATTCCCTACAGAACCACTAAAGTCTTTGTAGCTGCAGGACAGAGTAACATCATCACCTTCATCTACAACTTTATGAGTAAGAAGTGGATTTATTGAATCTGCCACGGAGTCACCTGTCATAGAGATAAAACATTTAATGATTATATAATCCATTATTATATAACTGCAGAATCACAGAATAATTAATCACAAATTACGCAATACATTTTATTTAAACAGTAAAATAATCTGAATGTATCTCACCTATTGAAAACCACAGACACATGAAAATGATAGTGAACATGATAAATGCTCTTAGCTGAATGAAACTATACTGAACTTTCTGCATTCTGTAGCATCATAAATGTTCATGAAGCTCCACCTCACAGCATCACATGACCAAGTCACCAATGTTACTGTCAGATTGTTTATTCTTAATAAGGCATCTGGAATTAATGCATTATTTTAATCTGTAAAAATATAATTAGCTGATTCAATTATTACATATTTTTATTTTCTGTTATATTTGTGTTTATAAGTGGTGTCGCTGCATCGGGGGCTTCAGCCTCATCAGAAATTGCTGTGAATAAGTATGTAAGTAATAATAAGTATAAGTGAATGAGTAAGTCATTGTGAATAATTATGTGAATTATGTGAAACTGTATACAGTGCTGTCCTTAATTTATTTAATTCTGTAAAAACAAATCATGTTTATCAAATATGATAACAACATTGCTGGCAGATGTGGCAGGATCCTGGTACATGTCTGACAATAAGATAAGGGATTGCACCACCTTGTGGAGAAAAACTTTAAAACAGGAATTAAAAAATTTGTACAAACAATTTATTTTAAATTATAATTAATAAAGATTTTAAAAAGGTTTTCTTTATTGACTCTTCAACCAGTAACCATTAAATGTATATTTTAATTTTAAAATATGACCTGTCGGGGGAACTAAGCTAATGCTTAAGCTAAAGCTAATGCTCTCATCACAGTGGGAAGAAACTGCAGAAAGGCATGCTTTCGAGCCTGTGAGCGAGTGCTGGACTGAGCAGGTGAGGTTGGAGGAAATGACAAGTCCGTCTAAAACCCCGTTGCAAAGTCCATTTACGAGGACCAGGAACTGGTTTCTCGGAGAGTGCCACTAAGGAGTGGATCGATGGCGTTGACATGCGAGCGCAATTCTCTCTCGAGAACCGACTTAGTGTGCTCCGCTCCCAAGATTATTATTTTTTTTTTCTGACGAACAAATGACAGACAATTCAACACATACACACAGAGCGCTTCTTGCACTGGCGCTGGCTTCACTCCATGTGCATTCTAACTTCCTGGCCATGACGCTCCCCGCCGGTGACGGCCCGCATCCAATTATGACTGATTACACACATTATTTCAGAGCGTCGACAACACGCTCGTGTTCCCAAAGTGCTCCAACACAGCTCAAGTTCCTGAAAGGGAAAAGGGAAAAAAATTCCTAAAATAGTGAAACTGTTAGTAAAAATAGTAAGTAAAAATAAATATTCACATTTATAAATACATTTCTTGTCAAATTTTTACTTTTCAGAAACTTTCAGGCTGTTAGGTGAAGACGCATCCAAAAAGAATAAACTTTTTAAATTATTAGAGAAAGAAATGTTTCCTTCCTGATAGCATGTGAATGACTTCATATAATCAGCAAAACTGCTTCCCATAAAGCAAAACTGTGTGAAGGTTTTTGTACAGTGCAGCTGGATTTCCTGTCACTGTGGGCACCAGAGCACAGTAGTATAGATCAGAGTCTGATACAGCAGCAGAGGAGATGATCAGATCCACTTGTTTATTAGTTTTATTAACTTCAGCATTCAGACGTGGAGGCATGGGGTTAGTTTTATCTCCTAATGGATCGATGTAGAGAAGGAATTTAGGATAAGCTTTGGGATAATATCTGTACCAGTGCAGGTTTCTTACTGTATCACTAAACTTTTTATAACTGCAGGACAGAGTCACATTTTCTCCTTCATCTACAACTTTATTAGTGGAAAGTGGTTCTATTGGATCTGCAGTGGAGTCACCTGTCATAGAGAAGAGAACACGGTCAATCCAGAAATACAGTCAGACTCACATTCTACTGTTTCTAAACACCAAACAGACCAAATAATCACTAATTCAACACTTAATATTTCTGAAATCATAAAATTAATGTATGACTCACCTAGTGAAAGCCACAGACACATGAATATAACAGTGTACATGATGAAGGCTCTTAGTTCAGTGAAAAGTTCTGTACTTTAACCTGTTAACATCTTAAAGGTTCATGAAGCTCCACCCCACAGCATCACATCACAGAGTCACCAATGTTACTGACAGATTGTTGTTTATCTGTCAGTAAATACAAACTGTAAGCAGGAAAATCGTGTAATTATAAAAACTTTTAGTCGTTCATTATATTTGAGTCTACAGCCAAAAGAGTAAATGTCTTGAATATTATTAAAAATATTGTTTATTAAAAATGGATTTTGTTTCTAATTTGTTGTTCCACTGTGTTAAAGAAAAAACTGCTGTTCTTGGTAATACCTTGAAAGATACCATCAAGCCGAGCCATCTGACTCATGACTGTAATAAAATCATTCTGCTTTATAAAAGTGTATAAAGTAGTGTGTAGAAGTAGAGCTGGTTATCATCTAAACATGAAACTGTGGCTGCAACATGTCTAGAGAATATGAACATGCAGTAGTAATGTGTTTGTTCATGCTGGAGACAAATATATTTTAAATTAGTGTAAAGTAGAATTTAGAAATATAAAGATGTGGGATGTGAGAAGTGTCCTAGTACTTGGAACATAATTCTGTACAATAACATACTCCACCATCTTGTGGTGAAAGATTGAGAAACACACCAAGTTATCCATCTAAGCATTTCAGGGTTAAGGGCCTTACTTAAAGGCCCAACAGAGGCAGTTTGGATTTGAACCCATGATCTTTAGGCCAGAAGCCCATCAACGTATCCACTGAGATACCACTTTTATAGGTGTATGACTGTATACTCAAGGAACCAAGGCACAGAAAAGGGGTGAAAAATACCCAGGTTTGTTCTGAGACATATTATATTATCACTTTCAGTCTCACTGCACTTTATAAACTACATCATTAGCATCTGATTCACAAAAGCTGCACTATAAATAAAATACTGTCAATAAATTACATTGTATTATATTATATTATATTATATTATATTATATTGTATTGTATTGTATTGTATTGTATTATATTATATTATATTATATTATATTATATTATATTATATATTATATTATATTCTTATGTTATATTAAGTTGTGTGTTGTCTGAAAAAAGTTCGAACAGCTAATTTCTGAAACAGTAGATTTATGAATGTTGTGTAATTGGTGTACAGTCATATTTAAACAATTTCTATTCTTATTTATTTATTTGATTTTATTGCAGGTCCAAATCTTACAGAAATGTTGTCTGTGATTAACTGAAAACAAGTTGGTAAAGGGAGTGTATTTGACCTGCTGTGTACAAAAGTAATTAAATACAAATACTGATTTTTCTCAGCTGATATTCTTTAGCAGGACTTTACTGCAGCTACATTCAATTCTGTTCATGTGTGGGGTCTATCTGCCATGAGTTTTGTTGAAAAGCTGCTCACATTCAGCAAAGTAACAAATTGTTATACACATGCACATGAATGAAAGATGGCAGGAAGGATGGAAGGAAATTGAATTCCAGTAATTGATGCGGAAAATGAGAGAAAATGTTGATTTAATTGTAATGTAAACGAAATGTAATGTGACTGATGTGTATTTGGCATCTTTAATATCTTTTTTCTTATTTTCTATTTCATTCAGCTGCATCTGTTACCACAAATGTTTCTTGTATCTGTGGTTTACTGGCAAAGGAAAAATCTTTGATGGGTTTTTGTACAGCCTTTTACTGACTCTGTATTACAGGGGACAAGGCGGCCTTAAAAACAGCAAGGGCCAAACTGTCCCGTGCTATCAGAGAAGCAAAGCGCGCACACGCGAAGAAAATCCACGACCACTTCCAGGACAGTGGAGACACTCGGCGCATGTGGCAGGGCATCCAGGCGATCACGAATTACAAGACCACATCACCTGCTTGTGACCGTGACGCCTCCCTCCCAGATGCGCTGAACGACTTCTACGCCCGGTTTGAGGTACAGAACAATGTGGTGGCGAGGAAGACCATCCCTCCTCCCACTGACCAGGTGCTCTGTCTAACCACAGCTGAAGTGAGGAAAACTCTATGCAGAGTTAACCCACGGAAGTCTGCTGGACCTGACAACATTCCTGGCAGAGTGCTCAGGGAATGTGCAGAACAACTAGCAGATGTCTTCACTGACATCTTCAAAATCTCCCTGAGCAGTAACGTTGTTCCCACGTGCCTCAAGACAACGACCATCGTTCCTGTGCCAAAGAAATCGACTGTCTCCTGCCTCAATGACTATCGTCCCGTCGCTCACTCCCATCGTGATGAAGTGCTTGAGAGGCTTGTCATGAGGCACATCAAGACACAGCTTCCACCCTCCCTGGACCCCATGCAGTTTGCGTATCGTCCAAACCGTTCCACGGACGATGCCATCTCCACAACCCTCCACCTGGCCCTCACCCACCTGGATAACAAGGACTCATATGTACGAATGCTGTTCATTGATTTCAGCTCAGCATTCAACACAATCATTCCTCAGCACCTGATCGAAGCTGAACCTTCTGGGCCTGAACACCTCTCTCTGCAACTGGATCCTGGATTTCCTGACTGGGAGACCTCAGGCAGTCCGGATCGGGAACAGCATCTCCAGCACCACCACACTGAGCACTGGAGCCCCTCAAGGCTGTGTGCTCAGTCCACTGCTGTTCACTCTGCTGACTCACGACTGTGCACCAACGCACAGCTCGAATCATATCATCAAGTTCGCTGATGACACGACCGTGGTGGGTCTAATCAGCAGGAACGATGAGTCAGCATATAGAGAAGAGGTGCAACGGTTAACTGCCTGGTGTGGAGCAAACAACCTGTCTCTGAACGTGGACAAAACGAAAGAGATGGTTGTGGACTTCAGGAGAGCACAGAGCGACCAATCTCCACTGATTATCGATGGATCCTCTGTGGAGATCGTCAAGAGCACCAAATTCCTTGGTGTTCATCTGGCGGACAACCTCACCTGGTCACTTAACACCAGCTCCATCACCAAGAAAGCCCAGCAGCGTCTCTACTTCCTGAGAAGGCTGAGGAAAGCCCACCTCCCCCATCCTGTCCATGTTCTACAGAGGGACCATTGAGAGCATCCTGAGCAGCTGCATCACTGCCTGGTTTGGGAATTGCACCGTCTCGGATCGCAAGACCCTACAGAGGATAGTGAGGACAGCTGAGAAGATCATTGGAGTCTCTCTCCCCTCTATCATGGACATTTACACCACACGCTGCATCCGCAAAGCACACAGCATTGTGGTCGATCACACACACCCGTCACACACATACTTCACCCTCCTACCATCAGGAAAACGGTTCCAAGCATTGGGCCGTCACAACAAGACTGTGTAACAGTTTCTTTCCACAAGCCATCAGGCTTCTCAACACAAAGAACTGAACAGAACTCGCACACACTCACTTACACACGCACACACACACACACACACACACACACACTGTGTGTTACTGTTACTGAACTGTACAACCTGGACTAAACACAATCATCACTCATCTCGATCCACTCCACCACCATTTATATATTTATTATTATTTATACTGCACCTTATATTCAGTACAATGTTTACATGCTGTTTTGCACCTTTATACTACAGTATAATGTTTACATGCTGTCTTTGCACCTCCTTGCTGCTGTTTTTTTTGCACTACATTGCTCTGTTCTGTTTATACTTTCTCCTGGGTATAGTTTTACATTCACCTCACACAGTACTGTATATGTAAGTATACAGTAGGTTTACTAGTCGGCGCTATACTTGGTTTTTGTCTTTTGTCTTGTCTTGTGTTGTCTGTCTGCACTCTGTCTGTCTGTACTGTTCTTTTGTTTGCACTGTTTGCACCAGGCTGCACTCGATGCACTTTATGTTGTTTTGTTGTTTAGTGTAGCACCAGGGTTCCGGAGGAACGTTGTTTCGTTTTTACTGTGTACTGTGTACCACTGTGTATAGTAAAAATGACAATAAAAGCCACTTGACTTGACTTGACTTGACTTGACTGTGCTGTGTTACTAAGAGCAAAGTGATAGAGAGCAGAATCTGAGAGCTTTAGACCTCTGATAGTAAGTTCAGTAGAGTCTCTGGTAGTTTTGGACTCTAATCGAGTGTCAGTGGGTTTGTGCTCTGCCCTTTCTGACCTTGCACCTTTATACAGTAAAAACTGTGGTGCAGTGTTTGGATATTGTTTGTACCAGTAAAGCAAAATGTATTCAGTGTTTGTCTCATATGAACATTTGAGAGTAACAGTTTCTGTTTCCTTCCCATTGGCATCTTCATCTGTCGGCCCAATTTTATCTGCAAAACTGCCTGCTGTAAAGAAGAAAATGATTAAGGAGTATTTTATATAATAAAGCCTCAAACATAAATATGAAAAAGTACAGTGAATTTACAGAGGAATATTAATTACCTGTAACCACAGTGAGAATCAGTGGTGTGTATCTCACTATGTACAGTAAGGTGTAGAGTTGAGTCATTTCTGAACACAGCTCTGTGAGGATTCTGTATAATAGTGCTGTATGTGCTGAACTTTACACATGAGGGAACACATCTCTAGAAGACCACACCCAGGAAGTGCTGCTGTTGTAGTATAACACTGTACAAATCATCACTTCACAGTATCAGTGACAGTGAACTGATTCTCCAATACAACACACAACTAGTCCAGTGTTCATTATCAACACACTGCATTGTGAAGTCAGACCTACACTTTTATACTCTTACACCTTTTTTTTGTAGTTGAAAGCCTGCGCTGTGTTTCAACATTAAAAAATCACAAAAATATGGGACAGATTTAAAAAATGTTTTATTTGGGATACTTTTTCAGAATGAAATATTGGTTGAATATCACACTCACATTCACATAATACAGGTCATGTGGATGTAACAATTAGCCAACAAGGCATGTCTTGATTTTGGGATGTTGGTGGAAACCTCTGAAGCACAGTGGAAACAATTTCAGTACAAACAGTGGAGATTGAAAATCCTCAATCTCAAAGTTGCAAAACAAACACGCCAATCACTAAGCCACAGTCTCCCCCTGTTGGCAGTCTTCAGTTTAACATACCAGTGTGAAGGTTTTTGTACAGTGCAGCTGGATTTCATGTCACTGTGGGCTGCAGAGCACAGTAGTATAGAGCAGAGTCTGATACAGCAGCAGAGGAGATTATCAGATCCACTTCATCTTTACGAATTTTAGCATCCATTCGTGCTGGTTTGTCAGAAGCTAGAGTTCCACTTTGCAAAATAATAAGAAGGAACTTAGGTTTAGATGTTGGATGTTGTCTGTACCAGTGCAGGTTGTTGTTTTTTGTAGAGGTGGTTGGTTTGTATCTGCAGGACAGAGTAACATTTTCACCTTCATCTACAACTTTATGAGTAAAAAGTGTCTCTATTGAATCTGCCATGGAGTCACCTGTCATAGAGAAGAGAACGTAATGTTTTAGCCTTTACAAAATCAAGCTACAACTATATATGTTAGTATGTACCATATATTAAGCTTTTTCATTATTTGAATGAATAAAAATGTAATATTTCTGAATGAGTAATAAATATCTATGTATAACTCACCTAGTGAAAGCCACAGAAACATTAATATAACAGTAATCATGATGAATGGTTTTATCTGATTGAGAATATTCTAAAATATATCTGTGCTCTAACCAGTTAACATCATAAAGGTTCATGAAGCTCCGCTCCTCAGCATCACATGACAGTCACCAATGTTACTGACAGATGTGATGCTGATTTTGCATTCAGCATCAAATGAGGAACCTGTACATATTTTAATTATATTTTAATTTAATTTAAAAAATGATGTAATTATGAAAACAATTTATCATTCTACACAAGAGGAGCTCAAACATTTCTTATGAGGCTCCAAAATAATCTAACTTGATTAAGGGAAATGGGCTAAAAGTAACTGTTGCATTACACCAAACTGTATTATATTAAAAGTAAAATTGTCATGGTTTCCTTTTATTTATGAATTCTTAATATTTAGAAATAAGTATATATAAAAACTCTCTCAGATAATGCAGTTTTTTCTGATGTCTTCTAGTTCAATGAAACTTACACTCAAATGAAATTTCATTAATAACACAAGTGTTTAATGTCTAATGCAGCTATTCAGGTTATAAGCAATACAGCCATATGCCTGCAATATCAGTGACCTCTAATGAGATACATGAAGTTTGTGCTTATTTTTTTTATGTTTTTCCAAATTGGTCTGCAGCTGATTTACTGAAAAAAACTTTGAATAGTATGTAGGTGGGAGTGAGTTAGTTTACTTCTCAGTTTATATTATTATATTAAAAAACTAAAATGTTGGTAACTTAGATATGAATGAATGTAATAATGAGACATTAGGAACAAACTTACACTTATAAAGAACAATCTTTATTTATCTTATTCATTCTTTATCACCACATTATCTGTGTAAAGCTGCTTTGAGACAATGTTCAGTGTTAAAGCGCTATACAAATAAAAATGACATTAATTGAATTGAATTAATGACAACCCCCTTCCTGTTTTTTTTTTTTTTTTTCATATTTTGCATAATGAGCCAAATCAAATGTCACCATGGGATAACTTTGGATCTCTGACAGTAGTTTGGTCATCTCTGCTCTACACTGATGTATTTAGGAAAATGGAAACAATAACTTCATCTAGATCAATGTTTTTAACTTCTGCTCAATTTTATCTGATTTATTGAGGCACAATATATTTGTGAATTTTTCAATATCACCTGTGTGTAGGAAACACTGTTAAACATATACAAGGTTTTAGTGGATTATTATCATAAAACTACCCCAAGAAAAGTTTAAATGGAAGTTATTATAAATGTATTTTTTTTATCTATTGTTAATGAAGGAAATTAGAGAAATTGTAGGTCTTACAAATTAAATACTTTAATAAATTACACCAATGAGGCTGCAGCTGACTTACTGACAAACTCAGGATATTATGTAGGTGGGATCAATTAGATCACTTCTTAGTTTAAACTTCTTCAAGGTCATCAGACCGAAACTCAGACAGGAGGCTGAACATGCAGAGGTAAACATGTAAACATCTCCATCTAGTGAGAAAAGCATGAATCTGCTGCAGTCATGTGTAGTGCTTTTTGTACAGTGGAGTTGGGTTTCCTGTCACTGTGGGCGTCAGAGCGCAGTAGTACAGTGCAGAGTCTGATACAGCAGCAGAGGAGATGTGCAGATCCACTTTCTTATTAGTTTTGTCAAGTTTTATGGACAATCGTGGATGAGGTGGTTGAGCTTCTGTGACTTGTTTAGTGCTTTCAGTGATCAGCAGCAGAAACTCTGGTCTTGATCCAGGTTTTTGTTGATACCAGTGAAGGCTGTAAACTGATCCAGTATATGTGCAGGACAGTGTGATGTTGCTGCCTTCAGTTACCGATAAACTGGTTTCTACTGGTTTAATGCTGATATCAGCAGCTTCTACTATAAAAAAAATAATACAATAAGATCATAACCATTGTTAAATGATACATTTAAGTGGAAACTGTTCCTGTATTTTAAAAATGAATCATTTAATGTGTAATATAAGACTTACCAATATCAGCAATAGTGAAGAAAAGTAAGAAGAGGAGTAACATTGTGATCCTGAGTGTTTAGTTCAGACCTCCAGCTTTAGAAATAAATGTCAGGGTTGTGGATGTGAGATTGTCTCTGATGTCTCCACATGTAGCTCCGCCCACTCATATTTATTCATATTCATCATTCATTTTGTTTACTCAGTTTACTTCAATAATAAAAATCACTAACACTAAAAGGCCATGAATTCATACAATGCCACACTGACCAGACCCTGCCTAGAAAGTGAGGGCCTCGGCACCAGCACGCAAAACAGAGGAGCCCGGGGTGGCTCTGAGGTCAAGGTCGTAGAACCTGATGAAGGTCAGCGGGTGGACCAACCCGCCGTCACAGATGTCCTGGGTGGGACTCCAGCGGACCAGGCCGTAGAGGCCGCCACACTCCGGGTGGAGTGAGCTCGAACCCCAAGCGGTGCGGGGAGGCCAGAGGACTCGTGAGCCGACACAATCGCATCCACAACCCATCTGCTCAATGTCTGCTTATTGGCCGGGAAACCTTTCCTATTAGGGCCATAGCAGACAAGCAGCTGCTCCGACTTCCTCCAAGGACTCGTCCTGCGGAGGTAAGTATCCAGTGCTCGCACCGGACACAGTCGGTGCTGTCGCTCCTGGTTGGGGGCAGTAAACGGAGGAGGGCAGAATGCCTGCAACACGACAGGACGTGAGGGAGCCGTAGGCACCTTAGGCACGTACCCAGGTTTCGGGTAGAGAAACACCTTGGCCATGCCAGGGGCAAACTCCAGGCGAGACGGGGCCATGGACAGAGCCTGCAGATCCCCAATCCTCTTCAGGGAGGAAATTGCCAACAGAAAGGTGGTCTTAACCGACAGAAACCTAAGGGCCACATCGGCTAACGGCTCGAAGGGGGGCTCAGAAAGAGCCGCCAGCACAACAGCCAGATCCCAGACAGGCACTCTGGGTCGCGTCCCGGGCCGCAGCCTCCGGGTGCCACGGAGGAAACGTGTTACCAGTGGGTGTCTACCCAGCGACTGCCCAGCAGGCGGGGAGCCATATGCCGCAATGGCTGACACGTAAACCTTCAGGGTCGAGGGGGTTAACCCTGCTGAAAACTGTTCCTGTAGGAACCCCAGAACGGACCCAACCGGGCAGTTAACAGGATCCAGGCCACGGTGCTCGCACCAAGACGTGAACAGTCGCCAGCATGATCCACTTGGGCTCCGTAGAACCTCCGCCATACCAGCTCCACCACCTCGGGGTGGAGACGCCATTCCCCAGGCCTCGGCCCCTGCCTCGAAAGTGTAGTCTGCTCTGACATTCAACCGACCCGGGATTTAAATGGCTCTCAGGGACAGGGACCACAAGAGGACCGCCCGTGCTAGCTTGTACAAGGGGCGAGATCGGAGACCCCCCTGGTGGTTGATGTAGGAGACTACCGCTGTATTGTCCGTACGGACCAACACATGGCGATCTCTCAGGTCAGAAAGTGTTTTAACCCCAAAAACACCGCCATCATCTCCAGGCAATTTATGTGCCACGAGGCGTGGGCGCTCCACAAACCCTGGGCGGAGTGGCCACTCATGACCTCTCCCACCCTGTGAGGGAGGCGTCCGTCGTAAGCGTCACGCGACGACACGGAACCCCCAACACCGGGCCACGGGACAGGAATGTCCGGTCTTTCCAGACATCCAAGGCTCGAAGGGCACGCCGCGAGACCTTGATAGTGCGATGCGGGTTTCCCCTGAGGGAGAACCCCCTGCCCCGGAGCCACCACTGGAGGGGCCTCATGTGCAGGAGCCCAGCGGAACTATGCTGGATGCTGCCGCCATGAGCCCTAGCAGCCTCTGGAACTGCCGTACAGTGAGTGGCTGGCCTTCCCGCACCCTCCTGACGGCCGTAAGGATGACTTCGACCCGAGCAGGCGACAACTGTGCCTGCATCCTGGCCGCATCCCATACCACGCCCAAAAAGGTGGTTCTCTGTGCAGGAGAAAGCACGCTCTTTCTGGCGTTTAGCCGAAACCCAAGCACCTTCATGCAGGAGAGGGCGACATCTCGATGCGAATCGCCTGGTGCTCGAGGAGCCATGATCAACCAATCGTCGATGTAATTCACAATGTGGATGCCCTAAAGCCGCAGCGGGGCCAGTGCAGCATCGACGCACAACGTGAAGGTGCGGGGTGAGGGTGCCAGACCGAACGGGAGGACCCGATATTGGTATACCGCCCCAAAGCAAACCTCAGGAACCTCCTGTGTGCAGGAAGGATGGAGATGTGAAAGTATGCGTCCTTCAGATCTATAGTGACGAACCAGTCCCCGGACCTGATATGCGTCACGACCCCCTTGAGGGTGAGCATCCTGAACCTGAGTCTCCTGAGAGAGCGGTTCAAGGAGCGAAGATCCAGAATGGGACGCAACCCCCCATCCTTCTTCGGAACAACGATGTACGGGCTGTAGAAGCCTGACTCTCGAACCGAGGGGGGAACCACCTCGATGGCCCCTTTCCCCAGGAGCGTGCATACTTCCTGTTCCAGGACCAGAGCCTGCTCGGGACCCACCAGGGTGGGACACACCCGTTGAAAGGGGAGGAGGACGCGAACTGCAGTGCGTAACCCCCTTCTATGGTCCGCAGGACCCACCGGGAGACTCCTGGCAGCACCTCCCAAGCTGCCAGAAAGTTCCTCAGGGGAACCAGCCCCTCGGGACTGGCCTCTGACCCACTCAGAGCAGCTGGGGCGGGGCCCTGCAGCTGAAGACACCTCGAAGAGGCGGCGGGCTCCCCATCCGTACGAGACTTTGGGCAGAAGTGGAGGGAGACACCCGCTGGAGGGTGGCCGCGCTCTGAAGCACATCCTGTGGCAGAGTCCACGGCCCGGCCTCCTGGTGGTGCGGGGGAGGGACGGGCACCGTAGCGTGAGGCGAACTTCGCCCCCTCGACCGAAAATCGTCAGGATTTCCGCACCACGGCCCGTTTGCTGGAGCCGAGGGTGACCCTCAGGTCAGCCCGCTCCTTCTTGGGCCCAGAGCGACGCCTGGGACCTTTAGGACCCGCCCGCGGAGACCGGGTGGCGACGCTCTGTTTCTGTGCTTCGCGGTGCCCGGAAGGACCAGGCTGGGGCTGCCGCCGACCAGCCCCATGTGACCGGCGAGGGAGGTACTGCTGAAACGCCGCCGACTGCTTCTTAGACTCCTGAAACCTGTTCACGACCGCCGTCATGGCATCACCAAACAGACCAGGAGGAGCCATCGGTGCGTTCAAGAGCACAGCTCGATCCTTGTCCGGGAGGTCGGACAGGGTGAGCCACAGATGCCGCTCTGTGGCTACTAGGGCCGCCATGGGCAAAACAACGGCCCGCGCCGTGTGCTTCGTGGCCCGAAGGGTTAGGCAGCAGCGACGTAACTCCTTAATGTCGGTGGCCCGGGCTAAGTCCCTCATCAAGTCACGCAGCAGGTCAGCCTGGTATGCCTGCAACACACCCATGGTGTGGAGACATCCCGCAGCCTGACCTGCTGCCACGTAAGCCTTCCCCCACTAAAGCCGATGTAGCACGTAGCGGTTTAGTAGGGAACACCGAGCCTTTAGCGGCGATGCTACGCTAGGAGAGAGGTAGCTAGCGTCTCTTCGACATGCGGCATCGCCCCATAGCCGCACGCCTTAGCCCCAACCACATTCGCGGCGTCGGTGGTGCGGCGAAGCACGCTGAGTATGGGGTTTCCCAAGAACTGGACACCTCGGCGTGCAGATCAGGAAAAACGGCAGGCCCGGCGCCGAGGAAGCGACACAGGACGCAGAAAACGCTCATCCAGCTTACTGGGTGCGCTGTCTCTGCTGCTCCACCGGCCAAGCTAGATCCAGCTTAGCAACGGCTCGTGTCACGACCTCGAGGAGCTCCTCGTACAGCACAGGCTGAGAGGGCTCCACGGGCTCGCTAGCATCCATCAGCTCACCCTCCTCGGAGAGAGACATGTAATGCCGCGCTGCTCGTGCGGGAGAAGAAGCAGCCATCGGGCCTGCTTCCCCAATAGAGCCGGCTCAATTCAGCCGGACGGCTGGAGCGGACTCATCCGACTCCAACCCAGCCGCTAAATCGGCCTGCGAGCCCCACGAGCGCCGGCGCCCGCCTCGCCGGGCGAGAGCAGGACCGAGGCCGCGAGGAGAGAGCTCCTCTCAAAGAGCGCTCTCCGGGAGCGGCGTGTGCATAGCCATGCGGCTACAATGAGAGCAATCGACTCCCTCGAGAGCCGATTGTGCATGCTCCACTCCCAGGCAAACAACGCACCGATCATGCGAATCCTTACCGGTAATAAAACGCGGACACGGATGCACGCACTCACGGAAACCCTGTCTGCCAGCCATCACTCGACCAGAAAAACACAGCAAAACAGCGCTTACCTGAAGCAGAAAGCTAGCGTTTGGTCCATCTGAAATTTGTAGCTTTGTTTACCTGCTGATGACGTTAATGGTCAGATTACACATGTGGTTCACTTTACTTATAGCTTGACTGGAGCAGTTCCTGAAGGGGAACAATAGATATTAGCACAATGACACAATTTTTTTATTTACATTTACAATTTTCACAATTTTCAGTTCTGCTCATTTTTGAGTATTTCAGTCCTCAGTTTTGCCTTCAGGAAGTAAAAAGCAGCTCACATTCAACACAAGTAACATGCATTTGTATACACATGCGTATAAATACAGGAAAGGCAGAAAGATCACTTACAATTAATCAGAAGAAAACTGAACAGAAAATTCAATGAATGTAATTCCACATGTGTATAGTAAATGTATATTTGTAAATGTAATGTGAATGATGTGTATTTGGCATCTTTAATCCCTCTTTATTTTCTATTTCATTCAGCTGCATCTGTTACCACAAATGTTTCTCCTGTTTGTGGTTTACTGATAACAAGTAGGTAAAGAAAACTGTGGTGTGCTGTGATTATTTTGTATGTACCAGTAAAGCCAAATACTGCTGCTTTTTGATTCATATGAATATTTCAGCGTAGCAGTGTTTGTTTCTTTTCCAACAACATTGCTAATGTCCACTGGCCCATGAACAGATCATCACTTCACAGTATCAGTAACAGGGAACTGACTCTTTCTATCTTTTATTCTCCATAAATATTTATGTTATACTGAGAAGATTATGATGAACAGAAGCAGATGATAGTATTTCCTATTAATTTGGCAACACCCGCATCAACATACACTATTAAAAGTACACCATTGGTGTGATAAGTTCAATGCAATTTACCTGCATAATTTTATTGAATAAACATTTTCATTATTTCTATTTTAAGCTTGTTTATATACTCTCTATTTCCTATTTAGAGATTTTTAAATTATGTTTATATTCCAAGGCGTCCAAACAGAACATGAGGAATTAATACTAATATTGAGCACAAAGACATTGTGAGTTTGTCAGACAGCTGTGTGAGATTTACATGTGCTATAAGGAGTGTTAGTGTCTTACAGGTTCATGTAAATACAATATGTCTTGCTGAAATACAACCACAAACTGTGTTCACATTTAACTGTTGGAAGTGACTTTCTAGAGGAAAAAAGTGAATGTGTTTTAAAGCAGGGGGTTAAATTTCTAGAAGTGACTACACCAAGGTTTTTTTTCTCCCTCAGCTTTACCACCATGTTCCAGTGCACCCTAAATAATGGGTTACAGAGAAAAAGAAGACATTTCTTCATTCACAAGTTTGTGACAGTAAGTTAACACAGTGGTAATATAAATTTATGTTCAATTAATTCAGTATGCTGTAAATTCAAGCAAACAACATATCTGGTTAAAAATCTAATTAAATTTGCTTGTAATAAGATTACACTTTCTATACAAATCTACATTTGAACACATCCAGTAAAATATGATTTAAAAAACAACCTGGTAGTTTAGCAGAATTACTAAACTGTGTAGAGGTTGTAGATATATTCTCTTTATAAACATGATAGAGAATCCCTTTAAAGGCATCTAACCTTCTCAAAATCATTGGCAGAACTTCCTTTAATATAACTAAACTGTGTAGAGGTTTTTGTACAGTGCAGCTGGATTTCCTGTCACTGTGGGCTCCAGAGCACAGTAGTATAGATCAGAGTCTGATACAGCAGCAGAGGAGATGATCAGATCCACTCTTTTATTATTTTTATCAATTTTAACATCCAGACATGATGAAATGGAGTCACTTTTATGTCCAGTTGTATCAGAAATATAAAAAAGGAACTCAGGTTTAGATTTTGGATGTTGTCTGTACCAGTGCAGGTAGTACTCTCTAGTAGAAATGGTTGGTTTGTAGTTGCAGGACAGAGTAACATCATCACCTTCATCTACAACTTTATGAGGGAAAAGTGGTTCTATTGAATCTGCCATGGAGTCACCTGTCATAGAGAAGAGAACATAATGTTTGTAATTTTTACATAATCATAATTTAACTGATAAATCAATATTAAGGGTTCTGAATTAACAAAAGTCAGTGTGTAACTCACCTAGTGAAAGCCACAGACACATGAATATAACAGTGAACATGATGAATGGTTTTAGCTGAATGAAAATATTTTGAGGTCTTTCTGTACTCTAAAAGGTTCATGAAGCTCCACCCACAGCATCACATGACAGAGTCACCAATGTTACTGACAGCAAACACAGTGTTTATATTGTAATTATGTAAATACAATATGTCTTGCTGAAATACAACCACAAACTGTGTTCACATTT
>NC_060889.1:578759-602246 GCF_014805685.1 Silurus meridionalis | reverse complement strand
ATTAATTAGGGATAAACTAATAATCTATAAATTTTAAATACATATTTGGAATCAATTTATTTCTGTAAAGCTGCTTTGGGACAAAGTTTATTGTTGCATCTATTGTCCGGATCTCCCGGGCACACTGCGCGCACTTCCGGTTTCGCTGCATGCACTTCCGGTTTCGCGGTGAGCACTTCTTGGTCGGCGGCCATCTTGCCGTTTTCCCCGCGCCTCCCGGTATATAAGGACAACCAAGAGTTTAGCTCCTAGCCATTCTTAGACTTTTTAACAGGATATGGGAATCAGGGACTCTGCCTGCAGATTGGAAGCATGGGGTAGTAGTGCCTATAGCCAAACCAGGGAAAGACCACTCTCAGCCAATTAATTACAGACCTATCGCACTGACATCAAATTTATGTAAAGTTATGAAGCGAATGGTAATGAGTAGTTTAACTTTCGTAATTGAAAGCAGAAACATTTTTGCAACGTGTCAGAGCGGATTTAGGAAAGGGAGAAGTACGATGGATGCAATACTGTGTTTGGAATCTGGATTCGTAAAGCTCAAATTAATAGAGAAGTATTGGTGGGAGTGTTTTTTGACGTGGAAAAGGCATATGATATGCTGTGGAAAGAAGGGCTCTTGATGAAGCTGGAAAGCTTAAAGATTGAAGGAAGGATGTATAATTGGATTATGCAATTATTATGCAAAGCAGTAAGCGAGGTGGAGAGTTGGGCGAATAAGTGGGGTTTTCGGTTTTCTGTGGCAAAAACACAGGTGGTGTGTTTTTCAAAAAAGAGGAATGTCCCAAGCCTGAATATTAAAATGTACGGTCATAAGTTGGACCAAGTTAAGGTAGTAAGATTTTTAGGAATGTGGATGGATTCTAGACTAACTTTTGGAACGCATATTCAGAAATTGATAGACAAATGTAGGAAAGGAATGAATGTTTTGAGGTGCTTGTCAGGAATAGGATGGGGGGCAACGTGTCAGTCCCTGAAAAGAGTCTATTGTGCTGTGATCAGATCAAACATTGGTTACGGATGTCTAGTTTACGGTTCTGCGAGCAGGACATTACAAAAAGATTGAGGTAATACAAAATCAGGCTTTGCGGATTTGTTGTGGTGCTTTTAGATCATCCCCGATAGCCTCACTACAAGTGGAAATGGGAGAATTGCCCCTAGATCTGCGCAGGTTCAAGCTCAGACTGAGGTACTGGTACGGTGTAAAGGGTCATCTGGGAAATCATCCGGTTAAACTGATTTTGAGAGAATGTTGGGAATGTGAGTGCAGGGAAATTACAAGCTTTGGTTGGTTAGTAAGGAAGGAGGTGGATGCGCTGCAGGTATTTACGGACGGCTCTAAAGACCCAGAATCTGAAAAGCTCACAATATATATCCTACTTTTGAGAAAAAGATCGCAAAAAGACTTTCAGATCAGGTGTCTGTTTTTCCTACAGAACTTTTAGCAATCATACTAGCCCTACAGTGGATAGAAGAAGTAGTACCAGATAGAACGGTGATCTGCAGTGACTCGATGGCAGCCCTCACTAGTTTAAGAAGTGGTAAATCCGAATCTAGGCAAGACTTAATCTTAGAAATTTTACAAAGTCTGTTTAGAATTAGGCAGCTGAGGGTGGAGGTAAATTTTCTGTGGGTACCTGCTCATGTTGGTGTGGGTGGTAATGAAATGGTGGACATGCTAGCGAAGAACGCACGGAATCATTCCCTGATAGACATCAATGTAGCGTTGAGTAGAGCTGAATTCAAGGCAGTGATCTCATCTGAAGTGGGTAAAAGATGGCAGGAAGTATGGAACAGTGGGACTAATGGAATACATCTTTTCCTGATCCAGGAGACTATTGGGAAAGAGAGGAAAAGATTGGGAAACAGGAGGAAGGATGTTATCGTCACACGGCTAAGAATTGGACACGCTGCATTAAACAGTGATCTCTTTAGAATAGGTAAGCACGAATCCGGGAATTGTGACAAGTGTGGGGAACCGGAAACAGCGAGACACATCTTGTATAAGTGTCCAGCATATGAAAGGGACAGGTTCCAGCTGATCCAGGAATTAGGGTTAATAGGAGTGGGCAATATCTCTTTGAAGGTATTGTTGGGATGCGAGCACGGGCAATCGAGATCTCTTGATCTGTTGTTTGAATGCCTTAAGAATACAGGGACTATAGACAGAATATAGGTAGTTATTTATTTCCGTAACCCTTTTATTTATTTATTTATTTATTGATTGATTGATTTATTTATTTATTAATTACTATTTTTTTTTTATTTCTTCTTTTCTTTTCCTATTCAGTGTTCGCTCCACACTCCAGATCAGTAGGTGGCGGTAATGCACCTTTCGTTGGTCTGCCAAACCGCCATAAAACACCACGAGAAGAAGAAGAAGCAGCTCCTAGCCAGATTATTTTACCGGCTTTCTTGCTCCTAAGATTATTCTTGCATTCCGGCCTGCTCTGGATCCTGATTCTGATTCTGATCCTGATCCTTACCCTTACACTGATTTCTGTTCTTCTCTGTCTCTCTAGTTACCTGTTTTGGACTTTGGACTGTTTGTGTTTTATGTTTTGCTCTGCCCCGTATTGTTCTGTTTGTCGGCTCTTGATATTTTGGACTGTTTTTTCGGCTTTGGTTTTGTCTCCCTGCATTGCCCTGTTTGCCTGTACCTTGACTGTTTTTGGATTGTGTTTTTGCCTTTGCCCTATCTTCTTTTATTAAAGTATGTTTTGCCTAACTCCTGTTTGCATCCTGCATTTGGGTCATCCCATCCACTCTACTCACCTAGCCCAGCACCTGTGTTTCCTGACATCTATACAAATAGAACACTATATAGACCTGGATGTTTCACACAACTTTTGAGGGAAAAAAAAAAAAATTGAGAAATGATTCATATTTTTCCTTCAGAAGATGAACACTGCACTTGTGAAGAAGCCAGTTTTAGATACATTTCTAGAAATACAACAAACTGCTTTGTAGAGCACACACACACACCCTGTATATACTATTTTCCTATATATATATATATATATATATATATATATATCTTTATATGTTTTTATATTTTACATAGTTTATTGTTTTTATTTATCTTCTTTTTTCCCTTGTTTTATTGTTTCCCCCATCCTATTCCCTCATGCTGGACAAATCGTACAAAGGATTTCACTGCATGTTGTACTCTGTATGTATGTGTATGTGACAAATAAATAAACAAATTCAGCACATACAGTGGAGTTGAATTTTAAATCCATCAGTCTCAATAGTGCAAAGCAAACATGCCAACCTTTAAGCCACTGTCTCCAATGTTATGTAATGTTGGCAACCAAACAGTGTGGAGGTTTTTGTACAGTGCAGCTGGATTTCCTGTCACTGTGGGCACCAGAGCACAGTAGTATAGATCAGAGTCTGATACAGCAGCAGAGGAGATGATCAGATCCACTTGTTTATTATTTTTATCCACTTCAACATCCAGACGTGGTGGAATGGAGACACTTTTATCTCCACTTAAATCATTAATATAAAGAAGGAACTCAGGTTTAGATTTCGGATGTTGTCTGTACCAGTGCAGGTAGCTGTATGTAGCACTTGTGCTGTAGCTGCAGGACAGAGTAACATCATCACCTTCATTTACAACCTCATGAGTGAATCTTGGGTTTATTGAATCTCCCATTGAGTCACCTGTTATAGAAGAGAACATAATGCATTTAACCTTTAATGTGTGCACAAACAATAGATAAATAATCTTACATTCTGCCTTTTCTCCTCACCACACACTCATTTATTACTAATTCAATACTTAACATATTGAAGGAACAAAAAATATTAATATATAACTCACCTAGTGAAAGCCAAAGACACGTGAATATAACAGTGAACATGATGGATGTTATTTCCTGAATAAAAATATTCTGAGCTCTTTCTTTACACTAATATGTTAACATCATACAAGTTTATGAAGCTCCACCCTACAGCATCATGTGACAGAGTCACCAATGTTACTGTCAGATTGTTGGTTTTTATTGAAACATACTGACTTTACATTCAGAATCACACGGGGAATCTGTCCTGAGCACATAATAAACAAACACAAACCATGAAAATGATGTAATTATAATAATTTTAACAATAGTCCACTATAAAAAATAAATATAAACAAATTAATTTAGGATGTAGTTAAATTATGTAAAAAATTCTGTATATTAAACCATATAACAAACATTTTCTGAGGTATTTCACTGAGGTGAGGAACAAACCAGCTGCTGCTCTTGGTGACGCTATAAAGATATCAGTGAGCCATTAGGGCTTAAAGGGAAGTGTGCACAGTGTGTGTAATGTGTCCTGGATTGAGTAAATGTTGTAGTAAAATAAACAGTAATCAAGACTTTCTATTGAAGATGAAGTGAACATTGTTACTAATCAGCGGTATTCGACGAGGATGGGATTCGAACCCACGCATGCAGAGCACAATGGATTAGCAGTCTATCACCTTAACCACTGGCCATCTTCATGGCGCAAAATAATGAAGTATTTTCAAGACAGCCCTAAGGACTTAAATAATAATTGAAAAAAAGAAAAATCTAAAAACACTATAAATGATAACTGTACATTCAAAACTAATCTGATCTCAGCACACACACACAGAATAAATAGTCAAAAAGCTGTGGAATCTTGGGGTGACATAGCACATGCTCATTCGGTTTTCCCAATGGCAACTGACACAGGGTGGGTAAAGGTCATGCTGTGACCCGGATTCGAACCGAGATTGCTGCAGCCACAACACAGAGTACTGACTACTATACGATCACGGCGTTAAACCCGTGCGGTGGCGCAAAAGTGACGTTTACCCTGGTATGTCAACTACTGGCTGACGACATGGGCCACACTGGGAGCTGTTCACCTCATTCGTCTTTCCTTCTGGTAACCATTTCAATGGTGTACAGCGTTGAGCTTTGTGAAAGTCAACTTACAAGCATGATGCTAAACGTGGCCAAAGTCAGATTTAGCGTGCTATGTTGAAAGCACCATGCCATGACTCTAATATCAGCTGGGGTAGCTGTGGCTCCTCGAGCAAAGTGGATGCAGAATTCAACGCCCTTATTGAAGCAAAAAGAAGGTTGCCCATACCGGGAGTCGAACTCAGGCCACCTGGGTGAAAACCAGGAATCCTAACCGCTGGACCATATGGGAAACAGACATTGAAACAAAGGGCTGTGTCAGATGAAGAACAACTTTGGATCCATTGAAACACATCCCTTTGATCGCAGTGTGTCAAACTGTGGCATCGTGCATAAGGTCAAAAAGATCCGAGCCAGCCGGGAGTTGAACCTGGAATCTTCTGACACGTAGTCAGATGCGTTATCCATTGCGCGACTGGCCCAAGCCCGAGCTGCCTGACTGAGATACTCACTCATTTTGATGCCCTTCATGAGAACGCGCCACTGGACGCGAGCCACGAAAACCAAGAATTCAAAAGCACAGCAAAAAATTCACCTGAATTCAAGTTTGGGATGCTGTGTCCATAGGCCGTTCTATTAGCCACTACTTTATAATGTTTTATTTGCATTCATTTTACTGTGTTTTGCAGGCGTCCTAATCCAGAGAGTCATATAGTGGTACTTTAATCTAGTGAGCATAAAAAATAGTTGCTTTATCTGACAAGCAAAACTTTTAGATAGGGTATTAGCACAAGAATAGATAACTAATGAAACACTATGCAGCTTTTAAGCTGCGTCTGTATGTTAGACTCAACACGTAAAACAAGCACAAACAAAATCAAAGAAAGAGGTGGCCGAGTGGTTAAGGTGATAGACTCCTAATCCATTGTGCTCTGAACCTGTGGGTTTGAATCCCATCTTTGTTGGTTAGTTTGCTTTAATGGAATAATCAGAAATGTTCCTGAAAGTCCAAGATCACAAATCATATACATTCATTATGTTCTATACAATTTACAAAAAAATATAACTACAAATAAATAATTACTGTATTTACAATGTACATTTCCTTAGCATAAACCTGTAATTATTGAAATTTTAAATGTATTATTATTATATTTTATTTAATCATATAAATGTACAAATATCAAGTCAGAGCTGTAATACTGTCTACAGTTCTGTCATCATTGCAATCATAATAAAAAAATTCAATTCAATTTCTGATTTAATTTCTTCATTTCCTATTTTGCTTTGCTGTTTTGCGTCTCATCTCTGTTTCTTTTTTCTGAGCTCAGTCTTTTTTATACAGAAGTTATATTGCTTTTGTAAAGAAATGATATTTAATGAGAATTTTAGTTCTGTGAAATCAAGCTGACAGTGTGTAGATTACAGCTGAGTCTCGTTACTAAGAAAAACCAGAGCAGGAGTTCGGATAACACATAAACATTGTGTATGACAGAAGAACAGGTGTAGTCGATATCATGGAAGTGAATGTAAACATGTAAACAGCTCCATCTAGTGAGAAAAGCATGAATCTGCTGCAGTCATGTGTAGTGCTTTTTGTACAGTGGAGTTGGGTTTCCTGTCACTGTGGGCGTCAGAGCGCAGTAGTACAGTGCAGAGTCTGATACAGCAGCAGAGGAGATGTGCAGATCCACTTTCTTTACCTCTGTTTTAGTATTTGTGATGGAAAATTGAGGATGAGGAGGTTGAGCCTTTGTGACAAGTCCACTAGATTCATCAATCATCAGCAGAAACTCTGGTCTTGATCCAGGTTTTTGTTGATACCAGTGGAGTTTGTAAACTGTTCCAGTATATGTGCAGGACAGTGTGATGTTGCCTTCAGTTGAAAATACATGGGTTTGGTCTGGTTTAATGCTGTTGTCAGCAGCTTCTGCTATAAAACATTACAAGGCAATAACTTACATTGAAATTGCGCTTCTTCTGAATTATAAAATAAAAAAAATGAGGTGCAATGTATAAGACTTACCAATATCAGCAACAGTGAGGAAAAGCAAGAAGAGGAATAACATTGTGATCCTAAGGGTTTAGTTCAGACCTCCAGCTTTAGAATAAATAACAGCGATATTTATTTCAACTTCTCCACCTCAAGCTCCACCTTTTTTCTGCATGTTAATGCATATTCATGACAACTGTGAATGTATCCGCCCCCTCCATGATGGAGTCTGTCATGATAAACCCCCTGTGGTCATGACTGGAGCTGTTGGGAGGAACCCTGATGCTGCTGCTGAACAACCCACATGAGACAAAGCAGGAGAGACAGAAGTTACTGTGGTTCCATTTGCAGGTAACACAGGCAGAGGAGCCACAGAACAGCTGTGCAGCTGATGTAAAGTAAACACAGATGCAGGCACTGAGATGGAAGCAGAAGCAAGTCCTCAGTTAAAGAAAGAAAGGCAATAAGGAGGTCAAAACAATGTATCACAGTGTAATAATAAGATGAATGTGATTTACACAGATGCAGAGATCAGTCAGGTTTTAAAACATATTACAATTCAACAATGAGGCATCTTATTTCTATGGCATTTTATGATAAAAAAAGGCATTTAACGTTTCTTAAATAAAATATTTGTTGTTTTGTGTAAGAAAATGGCACAAATTTCAACTTCTTTGATACAAGAAGAAACTTATTAAATGTTTGCAAGTCACTGGACATATAATATAATATATTTCTAAGGACAAAATAAATGTATGAATATAAAATTAATACATATATTCATCTTTCTTTAGTTTTATTCTCTACTTCTTTTTCAGTTGAAATGCTTCCACAGTTTTGTGTGTGTCTGTGGTAACTGATATCAAGTGGGTAAAGGAAATATCTGTCATCGTCTGTGGTTTTCACACACTTTAGGTTTTTGTACAGCCGTTCAGTGACTCTGTATTACTGTGTGTCATAATCAAGAGCACAGTAATAAAGTGCAGAATCTGAGAGCTGTAAATTGTTGATAGTAAGTTTAGCAGAGTTTGATGTGGTTTCTGCTTTGAATCGAGATCCACTTTTATTGTACTCTTCAGAAATTACTCGTTTTGCACCTTTAAGCAATACAAACTGTGGTGTGCTGTTAGGATATTGTTTGTGACAGTGAAGCCAAATACGATCACTGCTGGTCTCATATGAACATTCCAGAGTCACAGTGTTTAATTCTTTTCCACAGTGTATCCATCCATCAGCCCAATTTTATCTGCAAGACTGCCTGCTGTAAAGAACAAAATGTAATTAAATATAGACATAAAATAATATTTAAACGTTTTTTTAAACATACTGTACACAAACCTTTAATTCAATTTTGTTTTAGATAATACAATGAATAAATTCATGAATATAAATATAAATAATGAACTTTACACATGAGGGAACACGTCTCTAGAAGACCACACCCAGGAAGTGCTGCTGTTGTAGTATAACTTTGTACAGATCATCACTTTACAGCATCAGTGTTAAAATGATAATCAACACACTGCATCTGACTTCACCTGTCTGATGAAGTTAAAGGCCTGTGTAGAAATATTAATATTTGCTAGTGTAACTTCCATAAAACCAAAGTAGTGCAAAATTGAATATACTGTACACTGTGCTCATAAAGCAGCAACATGACTTATGTTATATAAATTTTAGAGGAAATAAAAATATTCAATTATTTTCTTTATTAAATAATGTTTATTTCCCGAATAAAATGATTTATTGTTCATGATTTCATTAATACTGCTTATAGTCTCAATCCAAGTCTAAGACAGAAACCTGTATTTGAATGAAACAGGTGAACAGCTCCCCCTACTGAAAGAGGAACAAAGCTTAACTTTTTGTACAGTGTGTATGAGTTTTGTGTCACTGTGGGCTCCATGGCGCAGTAGTATAGTGCAGAGTCTGATACTGCAGCAGGAAAGATCTCCAGATCTACTTTCTTTTTGTCTTTACGAAGTCTGATGGATATTCTTGGGTCAAGTTGTTCAGCTCTAGTGACATGATCTGAGGATTTAGAAATCATCAGCAGAAACTCTGGTACTGATTGAGGTTTTTGTTGATACCAGTGGAGCTCTCTAGCTGAGTCGTCATATGTGCAGGTCAGTGTGGTGTTACTGCCTTCAGGTGAAGATATTAAGTTTTGTTCTGGTGTAATGCTGCTGCCAAAAGCTCCTGCTGTAAACACATTACAACAACAAATATTTCTAATGTCATTTCTTAAAGACCAACTGAATCATCATGTTTATGTTTCAGTACAAATCTCCAGCATCCACATAAAGTTTGTGTAGAATATAAAAGACTTACCAATGATTTGAACAACTATGAAAAGAAAGAAGAGGAACATGATGGTTGTGTCTTGCAGTAGATATAAATGTCAGTATCTCTGTGAAACTGTCTAAACTGTATCTCACCACATCGAGCTCCGCCCACTTTTACTGAGGTGTAGTCATGACGATTCTGTCATCAATCCCTCAGTTTGTAGTCGTGTAAATTCTGCCCACATTTCATGTGAAATCTAAAGGTGGAGTATTTTGATTTATTTTTTTAAACAATTAATTAAAGTAACTATGAAATGTAGATAATACAGAGTTATTTTAGAGATTTGATCAGAGAGTTTATGATGTGATATTTTTCAATGTCCATGTTTTACTGAATTTTCTGATAATGCTGAAAAGGTGGTATAGATGAATATCTGATACTAAAAGTAACAAATAAATAAACAAAGACAAGATGATTCTGCTTTTTTAACGTTTCATTCTTCAAGTGATTTGTCTTTAAGATAATCAGCTGTAAAACATAATTAAGTTCTAACGTGTAGCATGTTAATTAATTTACATGTTTTTAACTGATCTATATTCTAGGGTTGTTTACCCTCCAGAACTGATGATTTACACTCAGGAACCATGAAGACGGATTTGGACTGTAAATAATATAAACAGTCTGCTACAATGGTTTTGGGCTACAATTTGAATGAACAGTTAAATGGGCTGAATCAAGTCTCCATCAGTGTTCAGTTAAACAGTCAACAAAGCTGGAAGTATAATGAATGGATATTCATTGTCACCCAGATGTATTTTTGAAGATACATTTTTCCTATTCATTAGGTATAAACTATATAATAAAATATCTATCTATCTATCTATCTATCTATCTATCTATCTATCTATCTATCTATCTATCTATCATCTATCTATCTATTCTTGTAATTTATTTATTTATGTAAAAGTACTTTGGGAGAATGTTTACTGTTAAAACCTCTACACAATTTAATTGAACTGAATGTTTTAAACAAACACACTTTTGAGATATGATTCACATTTTTTCCTTCAAACTTTCTCACACTGAACACTGTGCAAAAAGACAGAACTGCACTTGTAATGAAGGCTGTTTTAGTCACTTGTTTAAAGATAAAACATTATTTGTAGAGCACATTGGAGGGCACAAACATACACACTCACAAATTCACATTCACATAATGCAGATTATTTGTACAACAATTAACCAACAAGGCATGTGTAACCCTGTTAAAAATATGACCTAAATAAGAATAAATAGTTGAAAGATGCATAAATAAGTTTGAAAAGTTAAGTGATTCATTTAATGAAGTTTATTCATCAGAATTAAAAATGTTAAAAATGTTAAAACAGCAATTTGACGTTCAAAGATTAAAAGTATGCAGACAGAAAATTCAGTTCACTACCCCTTTAAGAGACTAGTGACATTAGAGCGTCATGTCAGCGACGCTGCAGCAGAGACCTGCGGGAGAGAGCAGAAGAGAGATTGGAGAGAATGATGTTTATTAAGCAGAGAAAAGAGTGTAAAAGTTGATTTTGCAGTTAAAAAAACATAACTTACCTGATCAGGGATTTTATGAGAACTAAGCCACAACGGTTTTGGTCAGGTTTTTTTATGTGCTTAATTTGAAGCTCTCTCGGAGCGAGGATTGATCTGCAGTGTGCAGGTGTGCACACGTGCGGACGGGATTCAAGATGGCGAGCCAGACCCAGATTTGCAAATCATCTTCTTCATCACATCAGTGAGGAAACCTTTTGAGTACAGTGACTCGCTGCCAGAGCGGTAGGAGTATAAGAAATTGTTTTTGGATCGAATTGAACTCTGATTGAACTATTATTTGCGGACTGAATCGAACTGAAACTCTTCATTGAACTGAATAATTTAACTCCCATTGAACTCGAACTGAATTAAAGACACACACTTCTAATTTCACATTGAGTTCATATGTTGAAATGTGATTTGAAATATGATTTATAATGTTTATGGTTAATTTTGATTTGATTGTTTGAATTGAAGGTATTTTCTTGCCTGTAAAAGAAAGGAAAAAGGGTTTATTCAGGAAGAAAAAATAGATTCAAAAATAGGTTCAACCTAGGAAAGGACCGGTCTAACTTAGATTAGTCTAATTAAAAGTGCCTAGGTGAACTGAATAACAAAAAGAGAGTGAAACACAATTTATTTTTATTTTTATTTCTTGAATATTTTATACTTACCTCAATATTGAGAACCTGCAGGGTATATTTTCTTGTTTTACATTTTCATGGTTCTGTATATTTCATGTGTTTTACATACAGTAAATAGAGGTTTGTATTTAAAGTAACGGTCTCTGGTGTAGTGATTTTGCTCCCCACTCCTTAGAACCTAGAACTGGTCCAGTAGCGCAGACAGTGGTGTGATACCAGTGCTACAACATTGCTACACATGTCTTTGGGTTGGTGGAGGAAACGTCTGAGGCACAGTGGAAACAAATTCAGCACACACAGTGGAGGTGAGATTCAGAACCATCAATCTCAAAGGTGCAAAGCAAACAAGTCAACCTTGCTACTGTCTCCCCTGTTGGCAGTCTTTAGTATAAAATGACAGTTTGAGGTTTTGTACAGTGCAGCTGGATTTCCTGTCACTGTGGGCGCCAGAGCACAGTAGTATAGAGCAGAGTCTGATACAGCAGCAGAGGAGATGATCAGATCCACTTCTTTATTATTTGTATCAACTTTAACATCCATACGTGGTGGAATGGAGTTACTTTTATGTCCGGTTGCATCAAAAATATAAAGAAGGAACTTTGGTTTAGATTTTGGATGTTGTCTGTACCAGTGCAGGTAGCTGTATGTAGCACTTGTGTAGCTGCAGGACAGAGTAACATCATCACCTTCATCTACAACTTTATGAGTGTTTATTGAATCTGCCCTGGAGTCACCTGTCATAGAGAAGAGAACATAATGTTTGTAACTTTTACAGAATCACAATTTAACTGCTAAATCAATATTAAGGGTTCTGAATTAATACAGGTCAGTATATAACTCACCTAGTGAAAGCCACAGACACATGAATATAACAGTGAACATGATGAATGGTTTTAGCTGAATGAAAATATTCTGAGGTCTTTCTGTACTCTAAAAGGTTCATAAAGCTCCACCTCACATCATCACATGACAGAATCACCAATGTTACTGACAGCAGTGTTAGCAGTTAGAATCATGTAAATACAATCATTTTAACCTATAAACATATAAACAAAAATATTTTATTTCAGTTAAATTGAAGATTAAATATCATATTAGAATAAAAATTTATTGAAATAAGGAGATTAATAGAGATGTATATTTTAATGTTTATGACTGTAAACCTCTTAATGCTCAGCTCTAATAAAAGTATGAGTTATGAGTATTAATGAGTATTTATTCTTATGACAGTTTAGTGTGAAGTGGACAGTTGTGTAGTTTTATCAGAATGGTGTCTCTATAAATGAGTGAGCTACTAAGAGTAATCACAAGTGAGGATAATATTAGTGCAGTGTGTATGATAGAAGAACAGCTGTAGTTTATATCACAGAGGTTTAAAATGAGGACATCATCAGATGTTGAAATGTTATTTCTATGATGAAATACAATTATACAGTTTATTTAAACAGTGTAACTTTAGACCATGAATAGATTGAGATTTATCAAAACATGTAAAGAATGCTGAATAGCCACAAAAAAATATGAAACCAAGGAGGATTTATATGTTAAGGAAGACATGTTTGGTTTGAAAACACAGAGGACATGAAGAACATACACAGATAATGACATTAATAAGATTTCTATTAAAGATGAACTGAACATTGTTAATAATCTGTAAAATGAAATGTTACTGTAGGTTTCAATAAAATCACAAATCATATACATTCACTATGTTCTATACAATTTACAAAAAATATAACTACAAATAAATAATTACTGAATTTACAATGTACATTTTCAGAACAAATGTAATTCTTAAAATTTTTGTAAGAAATTATATTTAATGAGAATTTTGTGAAATTAAGCTGTGAAAGATTACTGAGGTTTTACTGAAAACCAGACAGATTAGATAACATAAACATTGTGTATAACAGAAGAACAGGTAGTCGATATCATGAAGTGAATGTAAACATGTAAACAGCTCCATCTAGTGAGAAAAGCATGAATCTGCTGCAGTCATGTGTAGTGCTTTTGTACAGTGGAGTTGGTTTCCTGTCACTGTGGGCGTCAGAGCGCAGTAGTACAGTGCAGAGTCTGATACAGCAGCAGAGGAGATGTGCAGATCCACTTTCTTTTCCTCTGTTTTAGTATTTGTGATGGAAAATTGAGGATGAGGAGGCTGAGCCTTTGTGACATGTCCACTAGCTTCATTAATCATCAGCAGAAACTCTGGTCTTGATCCAGGTTTTTGTTGATACCAGTGGAGATCATAAGCTGTTCCAGTATATGTGCAGGACAGTGTGATGTTGCTGCCTCCAGTTGAAAATACATGGGTTTGGTCTGGTTTAATGCTGATGTCAGCAGCTTCTGATATAAAAAAACATTGCAAGGCAATGACTCACATGAAAATTGTGCTTCTTGTTAATTAAAAAATATAATAAATTAAAGTGTAATATATAACACTTACCAATATCAGCAACAGTGAGGAAAAGCAAGAAGAGGAATAACATTGTGATCCTGAGTGTTTAGTTCAGACCTCCAGCTTTAGAATAAATGACACTGATAACTATTTGAACTTCTCTATCGCTAACTCCACCTTTTATCTGCATGTTAATGCATATTCATGACAACTGTGATTGTATCCGTCTTCATGATGGAGTCTGTCATGATAAACCCCTGTGGTCATGGCTGGAGCTGTTGGGAGGAACCCGATGCTGCTGCAGAACAACCCACAGGAGACAAAGCAGGAGAGACAGAAGTTGCTGTGGTTCCATTTGCAGGTAACACAGGCAGAGGAAACACAGGAGTGATTAAGACATGATTAGGGCTTTATGTTTAATATCTCTGAATTGTTAAATGTTGATATACTATAAGTTAATCACCTGGTAGAACGTTCTGGGAGAAAGTGGTGTGTTTGTGCTACATTTACTGTAGGTGATGAGTTTCATAGAGATGATTTGATTTATTTACTTTAAATGAATAGATTCATTGGCAAAATAGTTTGTTGTGTCTACAAAAACTTTAGTGTTAAAGACACCTGAGTTTTTTTTTTTAATGATACGATTGATTTAAAAATCTACCACATTATTGTACTAAGCAACCAATAAACATTGTTATACTGAAGCAAGAGACATCACCATGAAACTGTGAACATACTGTATATATTTATTACACTTTTATCAAAACACTGTTTATTCAAAGATATTTTCTTTATTTAACTCAAAAATAATATCGCCAAATACTATTGAACTTTGACAGTTTAACAGCCGTCAGTATTATAAAACTGTGTAGAGGTTTTTGTACAGTGGAGTTGGGTTTCCTGTCACTGTGGGCGTCAGAGCGCAGTAGTACAGTGCAGAGTCTGATACAGCAGCAGAGGAGATGTGCAGATCCACTTCTTTATTTCCATGAACTTTAGCACTTGTTCTTGGTGGGATGTTGGGACTTAAAGCTCCACTTTCATAAATATAAAGAATGAACTCAGGATTAGATTTTGGATCTTGTTTGTACCACTGCAGATTCCCTACAGAACCACTAAAGTCTTTGTAGCTGCAGGACAGAGTAACATCATCACCTTCATCTACAACTTTATGAGTGAGAAGTGACTTTATTGAATCTGCCATGGAGTCACCTGTCATAGAGATAAAACATTTAATGATTATATAATCCATTATTATATAACTGCAGAATCACAGAATAATTAATCACAAATTATACAATACATTTTATTTAAACAGTAAAATAATCTGAATGTATCTCACCTATTGAAAACCACAGACACATGAAAATGATAGTGAACATGATAAAAGCTCTTAGCTGAATGAAACTATACTGAACTTTCTGCACTCTGTAGCATCATAAATGTTCATGAAGCTCCACCTCACAGCATCACATGACCAAGTCACCAATGTTACTGACAGATTGTTGATTCTTAATGAGGCATCTGGAATTAATGCATTATTTTAATCTGTAAAAATATAATTAGCTGATTCAATTATTACATATTTTCATTATCTGTTATATTTGTGTTTATAAGTGATGTCACTGCATTGGGGGCTTCAGCCTCATCAGAAATTGCTGTGAATAAGTATGTAAGTAATAATAAGTATAAGTGAATAAGTAAGTCATTGTAAATAATTATGTGAATTATGTGAAATTGTATACAGTACTGTCATTAATTTATTTATTCATTCTGTTAAACAAATCATGTTTATTAAATATGATAAACAACCCCTTTTCTAGGTATTTCAATAAGATGAGGAACAAACCAGCTGCTGCTCTTTGTAATACCAGTGTGTGCACAGTGCACAGTGTGGGAGGTTTACTGGGTTCAGTGAAGGTTGCAGTGTGTATTCACTTGTGTGAGTGTGTGTAAGTGTATTGTTGTGCAAAGTATAATTCATAATCAAAGAACTCAACATTGGCAGATGTGGCAGGATCCTGGTACATGTCTGACAATAAGATAAGTGACTGCACCCCCTTGTGGAGAAAGAGTTTAAAACAGGATTTAAAAAATGGTACAAACAATTTATTTTAATAAAAATTAATACTGATTTTAATTTCTTTATTGACTCTTCAACCAGTAATCATTAAATGTATATAAAAACAAAATGAAACTGGAACCTGTCAAACTAAAAAGTATTTAAGTGAAACAGGAAAACAGCTTCACCTCCTGAGAGAAACAAAATCACTGTAACTGTGGGCTTCATGGTGCAGTAGTCCAGAATGAAGAATGAGTTTTAGCCTCGAAACCACAGTTTCAACCACGAATAATGGTCATCACAAGGGAAGAAACCAAAGGCATGTTTCTGAGCTTGTCAGCAGTGCTGGACTGAGCAGGTGAGGTTGGAGAAAGGAACAAAGCCCGTCTCAAAAAAACAAAGTCCATTTGAGTACAGGAACTGGCAGCAGGGCCAGAACCTTAAGCCGCAAGCTGGTTCAAAATGCAGCTAGCGGATCGATGGTGTGACGTGATACAATGTGGATGAGATATCCTGATCACTAGTCCTAGATTAGTTGAAGAACATTTCTGTCTATATTCTCTTTATAATGGTTATGAGAATAAAACTGTGTTTTGGTATGACTATTAGTTTGTTGCTTCTGTGTAACATGAAGATGTAGTTATAATCAATGTTTTATGTTCTCAGTGTAATATGAATCTTGTTGTCATTAGTAGTTATAGTAATTTTGTTGTATGCTTCTAGAATAACCTTTTGTATGTTTCTGTTGAGCATACCCTGAACTATCTTTTGTGGCATTTGTTACTTTGCTGTACACACATAGTGGTTCCTGTATTTCTGTTTTAGGCTTATCTGTGCAGGCACATGACCTTGTGGAGTTGTCTTTCCTAACTTTCTCTTCTGTTCACACACACACACACACACACACACACACAAACACCTGGACATTTCTCTCCTTCACTTTGGAAGTATATCTTCATGTGTGACAATAAACTTTGGAACTTCTCTCTGAAAGCTCAGTGTTTCATTGAGACTTCAACATGGAGAGCAGAGTTCAGAGGAAATGCTGAATTATGTATCCTGTCCAGGGACAGAAGGCAAGCCCTGCGACAGAGGATAAAACATTTCTTACAAGCGCTAAAACATTAAAAATGTTTTACTGACAAACAAATGACAGACAATTCACATACACAGAGCGCATGAACAGAAGCTGGCTTTTCACTCCATGTGCTTTTCTTCGTGACCACCCGGTGATGGCCCACACAAATTTGACTGATTACACATTATTTCAGAGCAATCCCATAGTGACGCAGCTAAAGTTCATGAAAAAACAGTAAAATCAAATAGTAAAACTGTTAAAAGTCAGTAAAAATAACAAGTAAAATAAATATTTACATTTATAAATGAATTTCTTGTCACATTTCTACTTTGAGACCTTCAGGCTGTTAGGTGAAGACATCCAAAAGAATAAACTTTTATGTTAGAGAAAGAAATGTTTTCTGATAGCATGTAAATGACTTCATATAATCAGCAAAACTGCTTTCCATAGAGCAAAACTGTGTTTAAGTTTTTGTACAGAGCAGCTGGATTTCCTGTCACTGTGGGCACCAGAGCACAGTAGTATAGAGCAGAGTCTGATACAGCAGCAGAGGAGATGATCAGATTCACTTTCTTATTCATTTTTTCCAGTTGGATTGACAATCGTGGATGAGGTGGTTTAGCTTCTATGACTTGTTTACCGCTTTCATCAATCAGCAGCAGAAACTCTGGTCTTGATCCAGGATTTTGTTGATACCAGTGAAGGTTGTAAACTGATCCAGTATATGTGCAGGACAGTGTGATGTTGCTGCCTTCAGTTACAGATAAAGTGGTTTCTTCTGGTTTAATGCTGATATCAGCAGCTTCTACTATAAAAAAATACAATAATATCAAAACCATTTTTTCAATAATACATTTAAGTGGTTTCTGTTCATTAAAAAATAATAATTTCACATGTAATATAAAACTTACCAATATCAGCAATAGTGAAGAAAAGTAAGAAGAGGAGTAACATTGTGATCCTGAGTGTTTAGTTCAGACCTCCAGCTTTAGAAATAAATGTCAGGGTTGTGTATGTGAGATTGTCTCTGATGTCTCCACTTGTAGCTCCGCCCACTCATATTTATCATATTCATCACAACTCAAATCAGCTTTATCTCATACTGTCTGACAGATTATTCTTTTACAGAATTCTTTTATTTAAAGCCATGAATTCACAGTGGACAATAAATACTAGACAGTGGTAATTTTGCTCTGTACACTCCACAAATGATTTGAAATAAAACAATAATGATGCTAATTAAAATTTTAACCAATGGACTACAAAAACTGCAAATGCTGCTTTTAAGCTCTGCTCATTCATAACAATTTCCACCTACATTGTTTTTTTTATACACATGCACATGAATGAAGAAAGGCAGAATGATTGATTACAATTAATCAGAAAGAAAACTGCAATTCCACATGTATATAGTAAATGTATGTGATTAATGTATAGTAATGTGTAATCACTCTTTAATCTTTTTCTATTCATTCAGCTGCATCTGTTACCACAAATGTGTCTGTGGTTTACTGATAAACAGTAGGTAAAGGAAATATCTTTGATGTGTTTTGTACAGTCTTTCACTGACTCTGTATTACTGTGTAGCGTCTTTAAGAGCGCAGTGATAGAGAGCAGAATCTGAGAGCTTTAGACCTCTGATAGTAAGTTCAGTAGAGTTGCTGGTAATTTTGGACTCTAATCGAGTGTCAGTGGGTTTGCTCTACAGAACTATATGATCTTGCACCTTTAAACAGTAAAACTGTGGTGCACCGTTAGGATATTGTTTGTACCAGTAAACATAATTCATTCACTGTGTTTCATATGAACATTTCAGAGTAACAGTGTCTGTTTCCTTCCTCAGAATATTGGCATCTTCATCTATTGGTCCAATTTTATCTGCAAAACTGCCTGCTGTAAAGAAAATATAAAAATAAAAATATGAATTAATTTTGTAAGCACACTAAAACATATCTTAAAAATTAAATATAAAGACAATATAATTTACACTAAAGTTACTGGTAAAAGTGAATTACCTGTAACTACAGTGAGAATCAGTGGTGTGTATCTCACTATGTACAGTAAGGTGTAGAGTTGAGTCATTTCTGAACACAGCTCTGTGAGGATTCTGTATAATAGTGCTGTATGTGCTGAACTTTACACATGAGGGAACACGTCTCTAGAAGGCCACACCCAGGAAGTGCTGCTGTTGTAGTATAACACTGTACAGATCATCACTTTACAGTATCAGTGACAGTGAACTGAGTCTTCCTAGCTTTTATTCTCCATTAATACCGTAATTTTTGTTAAACTGAGAAGATTATGTTGAAGGGAAGCAGATAATAATCAATTTGGCAACCCATCAACATACACTACTAGAAGTACAACATTGGTGTGGTATCTGCATAGATTTATTATATAAACCATTTCATAATTGCTATTTTAAGCCTATTGTTTATATACTCTCTGTTTCCCATTTAGAGATTTTAAAATGATGTCTGAATTTTGAAGCTCCCACACAGAATGTGAGGAACTAATACTAATACTGAGCACATAAACATTGTGGCGTTTCTTATTCAGCTGTGTAGGATTTGCATGTTATCTAAGGAGTGTTAGTGTCTTACAGGTTCATGTAACCACAATATGTCTTGTTGAAATACCACTGCAAACTGTGTTAACATTTAATTGTTGGAACACAATATAATATTACAAAATACATATTTTTGAAGTCAGTTAAATTTCTTTCTGGAGGAAAAAAGTGAATGTGTTTTAAAGCAGGGGTTGAATTCATAGAAGTAACTACAACAAGGTCAGCGCTGATTGAATTGCTATCAAATATTTTAGCAGAATAAACTGTGTGGAGGTTTTTGTACAGTGCAGCTGGATTTCCTGTCACTGTGGGCACCAGAGCACAGTAGTATAGATCAGAGTCTGATACAGCAGCAGAGGAGATGATCAGATCCACTTGTTTATTAGTTTTATCAACTTGAGCATCCAGACGTGGTGGCATGGGCTTAGTTTTTCCTCCAAACAGATCGATGTAAAGAAGGAACACAGGATTGGATTTTGGTTGTTGTCTGTACCAGTGCAGGATGGGGCCTGTATAAATTGTTTTATAGTTGCAGGAAAGAGTAACATCATCACCTTCATCTACAAATTTATGAGTGAAAAGTGGCTCTATTGAATCTGCCATTGAGTCACCTGTCATAGAGAAGAGAACATAATGTTTTAAGCTTTTACATAATGAATCTAAAAAATACAGTATATGAATCTCCATTAAAGTTTTTTGTGAAATAAAAAGTCAGTGTGTAACTCACCTAGTGAAAGCCACAGACACATTAATATAACAGTGAACATGATGAATGTTCTACTTCTTCTTTCGGCTGCTCCCATTAGGGGTCGCCACAGCGGATCATCCATCTCCATACCACCCTGTCCTCTACATCTGACTCTTTCACACCAACTACCTGCATGTCTTCCCTCACCACATCCATGAACCTCCTCCTTGGCCTTCCTCTTTTCCTCCTACCTGGTGGCTCCATCTTCAGCATTCTTCTACCAATATAATTCATGTTCCTTCTCTGCACATGTCCAAACCATCTCAATCTCTCCTCCCTCACCTTGTCACCAAAACATCCTACATGTGCTGTCCCTCTAATAAACTCATTTCTAATCTTGTCCATCCTCGTTACTCCCAACGAAAACCTTAACATCTTCAGCTCTGCTACCTCCAGCTCTGCCTCCTGCCTTTTACTCAATGCCACTGTCTCTAATCCATACAACATCGCAGGTCTCACCACAGTCCTATAAACTTTCCCTTTCATTCTTGCAGATACCCTACTATCACAAATCACTCCTGTCACTCTTCTCCACCCACTCCACCCTGCCTGCACTCTTTTCTTTACTTCTCTAACACACTCTCCATTACTTTGCACTGTTGACCCCAGGTACCTGAACTCCTCCACCTTCTCCACCTCTTCTCCCTGCAACCGCACCAGTCCACTGCCCTCCCTCTCATTCACACACATGTACTCTGTCTTACTCCTACTGACTTTCATTCCCCTTCTCTCCAGCGCATATCTCCACCTCTTCAGGCTCTTTTCAACCTGCTCTCTACTCTCACCACAAATCACAATATGATCTGCAAACATCATAGTCCAGGGAGACTCCTGTCTGACCTCGTCCGTCAACCTGTCCATCACCACTGCAAACAGGAAAGGGCTCAGGGCCGATCCTTGATGCAGTCCAACCTTCACTCTGAACCAGTCTGTCGTACCTACTGCACACTTCACTGCCATCACACTGTCCTCATACATGTCCTGCACCACCCTCACATACTTCTCTGACACACCTGACTTCCTCATACAATACCACAACTCCTCTCTTGGCACTCTGTCGTTTTCTAAATCCACAAATACACAATGCAATTCCTTCTGTCCTTCTCTATACTTCTCCATCAACATCCTCAAAGCAAATAAGGCATCTGTGGTGCTCTTCCTCGGCATGAAACCATACTGTTGCTCACAGATGGTCACCTCTTCTCTCAGCCTGGCTTCCACTACTCTTTCCCATAACTTCATGGTGTGACTGATCAACTTAATTCCCCTGTAGTTACTGCAGGTCTGCACATCTCCCTTATGCTTAAAGATCGGTACCAGCACACTCCTTCTCCATTCCTCAGGCATCCTCTCCCCTTCCAGAATCCTGTTAAACAATCTGGTTAAAAACTCCACTGCCATCTCTCCTAAACATCTCCACGCCTCTACCGGTATGTCATCTGGTCCAACCGACTTTCCAATCTTCATCCTCTTAATCGCTGCTCTCACTTCCTCCTTACTAATCCTATCTACATCCTGCTTCACCAACTCCACATCATCCAACCTTCTCTCTCTGTGATTTTCCTCATTCATCAGCTGCTCAAAATACTCCCTCCACCTTCTCAACACACTCTCCTCACTAGTCAACACATTTCCTCTCCATCCTTTATTGCTCTAACTTGCAGTACATCCTTCCCAGCTCGGTCCCTCTGCCTGGCCAATCGGTATAACTCCTTTTCTTCTTCCTTAGTGTCCAACCTCTTATACAGCTCCTCATATGCCTTTTCCTTGGCTTTCGCCACATCCCTTTTTACCTGCTGCCGCATCTCCTTGTACTCCTGCCTACTTTTCTCATCACTCTGTCGATCCCACTTCTGTTTTGCCAACCTCTTTCCCCTAATGCTCTCCTGCACTTCCTCATTCCACCACCACGTCTCCTTGTCTTGCTTTCTATTTCCAGATGTCACACCAAGTACTTTTCTAGCTGCCTCCTCATCACTCCTGCAGTAGTTCCCCAATCATCCGGCACCTCTTCACCACCACCGAGCCCCTGTCTGACCTCTTCCCTGAACCTCACACTACACTCTTCCTCCTTCAGTTTCCACCATCTTATTCTTCTTTCAAACCTTACATTTCTCCTCTTTTTCTTCGCCTCCAAAACCATCCTACAGACCACCATCCGATGCTGTCTAGCTACACTGTCCCCCGCCAACACCTTACAGTCTCCAATCTCCTTCAGGTTGCATCTCCTGCATAGCACATAGTCCACCTGTGTGCACCTTCCTCCACTTTTATACGTCACCCTATGATCCTCCTTCTTCTTAAAATACGTGTTCACCACTGCCATTTCCATCCTTTTAGCAAAATCTACCACCATCTGCCCTTCCACATTCCTCTCCTTAAAACCATACCTACCCATCACCTCCTCATCACCTCTGTTCCCTTCACCTACATGCCCATTAAAGTCTGCCCCAATCACCAATCGTTCTTTCCTAGGTACACCATCTACCACGTCATCTAATTCACTCCAGAATCTTTCCTTTTCCTTCATCTCACAGCCAACTTGTGGAGCATAGGCACTGATGACATTTATCATCATCCTTCAACTTCCACCTTCACGATCATCACCCTATCAGAAACTCTCTTCACCTCCACTACACTCTTACTGTACTCTTCCTTCAGAATCACCCCTACACCATTTCTCTTCCCATCCACACCATGATAAAACAGTTTAAATCCACCTCCAATGTTCCTGGCCTTACTCCCTTTCCACTTGGTCTCCTGAACACACAGCATATCTACCTTTCTCCTCTCCATCATATCAGCTATCTCTCTCCCTTTACCGTCATAGTACCAACATTTAAAGTACCAACCCGAACCTCTACTCTCCTACACTGCTCCTTTTCCTGCCGTCTCTGTAGACATCTTCCTCCTCTCCTTCTCCTCCTTGCCAACAGTAGCCCAATTTCCACCGGTATTGCACAGTTCTAATAGTTATCCCAAATGTCCATTTCCCAGGGTACAGTAAAACCCGTTGGGAGCATAACTAGTTCTTGAAAATTGCTCGAGGTCCATTTGCTCGTACGTTCTAACTAATTTTCCCCATAGGAATTAATGTAAAAGCGATATAATCCGTTCGAGACCTCATTCGATCGCTTATTTCTGCACATAAAAGTCTTTTAGCCTATTTTAACAAACAAATACACCAAATTACCGTAATGTAAACATAATTTAACACCTACCTATGTGATATGTAGTAACCCTTG
>NC_060889.1:562426-578659 GCF_014805685.1 Silurus meridionalis | reverse complement strand
ACACATGACTGCATTCATGCTTTTCTCACTAGATGGAGCTGTTTACATGTTTACATTCACTTCCATGATATCGACTACACCTGTTCTTCTGTCATACACAATGTTTATGTGTTATCCGAACTCCTGCTCTGGTTTTTCTTAGTAACAAGCCTCAGCTGTAATCTACACACTGTCAGCTTGATTTCACAGAACTAAAATTCTTATTAATTCATTTATATTTATGTTTAAATGTAAATTGTATAGAACATAGTGAATGTATATGATTTTATTGCATAAACTTGGACTTTGAGTAACATTTCTGATTATTTCATCAACTGATTAGTAGCAATGTTCAATTAATCTTCAATAGAAAGTCTTGATTACTGTTTCTTTTACTACAACCTTCACTCAATCCAGGACACATTACACACACTGTGCACACTTCCCTTTAAGCCCTGATGGATCACTGACATCTTTATAGTATTACTAAGAGCAGCAGCTGGTTTGTTTCACACCTCAGTAAGATACCTCAGAAAATGTTTATCATAATTAATACACAAGGTTTTATGCAAAAATATGATTCACATTTTTCAAATTATATAATTTTTACGCTTGTGTTTGTTTATTATGTTCTCAGGACAGATTCCCCGTGTGATTCTGAATGTAAAGTCAGTATGTTTCAGTAAGAATCAACAATCTGTCAGTAACATTGGTGACTGTCATGTGATGCTGTGGGGTGGAGCTTCATAAACCTTTACGATGTTATGATGAACATATCAGAGAACATCAGAATATTTTCATTCAGCTAAAAACATTCATCATGTTTACTGTTATATTTACGTGTCTGTGGTTTTCACTAGGTGAGTTATGTATTAATATTTATTGTATTTCATAAATGTTATGTGTTGAATTAGTGATAAATGAGTGTGTAGTGATAAGAAAAAGCAGAAAGATTATTTATCTATTGTTTCTGCACACATTAAAAGTTATATGCATTATGTTCTCTTCTATAACAGGTGACTCAATGGGAGATTCAATAAACCCAAGATTCACTCATAAAGTTGTAGATGAAGGTGATGATGTTACTCTGTCCTGCAACTACAGCACAAGTGCTACATACAGCTACCTGCACTGGTACAGACAACATCCAAAATCTAACCCTGAGTTCCTTCTTTATATTTATGACAACTGGAAAAAGTGACTCAATTCCACCACGTCTGGATGTTAAAGTGATAAAATAATAAACAAGTGGATCTGATCATCTCCTCTGCTGCTGTATCAGACTCTGATCTATACTACTGTGCTCTGGTGCCCACAGTGACAGGAAATCCAGCTGCACTGTACAAAAACCTCAACACAGTTTTGTTACAATATTCCCTCCTATAAAGAATACACTGTATTTCTATCAGTTCATTGATGTACACTGAGAATTTAATTGAAAATTAAACTTAAAAAATTATACAAAAGCAGCGACAATATGTACATACAAAAACAGATCAATCCTTGGTGGTAAAATCCATATCCATCCATCCATCCATCCATCCATCCATCCATCCATCCATCCATCCATCCATCCATCCATCCATCCATCCATCCATCCATCTCAGTAACACCTTTGCTATGGTTAAGGCACCACACATGTACAGTGATTCACACCTATTTATTCAGAGTGGCCAAAGGCATGTTTTTGATTAAATAAAACATATATAAGAAACACTGCCTGACAGAGTAGTTGTCCTAAACTTGTATTACTAGTTGATATAATATAAGGTTTGAGGTGACTGACAGGGGACATTATAAACTTTGAGTTAAAAGTTGATTAAAAAATGTAAATGTTAATGTCTCTGTTTTTTCTTTACTAGAAATCTAAACTCACACTTGCCTTATAAAGAGCTTCCACAAACCTGTGCAATCAAAATAAAACTGTTCTATCATGGTGTGGATGGAAAGAAATGGTGATTCTAAGAGTCAGTGTGTGATAAGGTGATGAACATGAAGTTAAAAGATGATAAATGGCATCAGTGCTGATGCTCATGTTGGTGAAAGCAACAGAGTTGATGAGAAGGTGATGGGCAGGTATGGCAAGGAGAAATGTAAGGGCAGAGGGTGGTAGATTTTGCTCAAAGGATGGAAATGGCAGAGTACTTATTTTAAGAGGATGGAGGATCACAGGTGACATATAAGAGGAGGAAGGTGCACACAGGTGTTATGTTCTGCAGAAGATGCAACCTGAAGAGATTGAGATAAAGGACAGTAGCTAGACAGCATCAGATGGTGGTCTGTGGGATGGCTTTGGAGGTAAAGAAGAAGAGGAGAAGAAATTCTGAAAAAGAATAAGATGGTGGAAACCAGAAGACTGTAGTGTGAGATTCAGGAAGAGGTCAGACAGGGGCTTGGTGGTGGTGAAGAGGTGCTGGATGATTGCACTACTGCAGAAGTGATAAGGGACAGATGGAAAGGTACTTGTGTGATATCTGGAAATATAAAGGAAGACCAAGAGACGTGGTGGAATCTGGAGATATAAAGAAAGAGGTTGGCAAAACAGAATTGGGATTGGGAGAGAAAAAAAGAAGGCAGCAGTACAAGGAGATGTGGCAGCAGATAAAGAGGGATGTGACAAAAGCAAAGGAAAAGGCATATGAGGAGCTGTGAGAAATTGATCTTGAAGGAGAAAAGGATTTGTAGTGATTGGCCAGGCAGGGACAGAGCTGTGCTGCATGTTGAAGCAATAGGATGGAGATGGAAATGTGTTGACTATTGAGGAGATGTTTAGAAGTTAGAGGAGAATTTTGAGCAGCTGATGAATGAGGAACTTAGAGAGAGAGAGAGAGAGAGAGAGAGAGAGAGAGAGAGAGAGAGAGAGAGAGAGAGAGAGAGAGAGAGAGAGAGAGAGAGAGAGAGAGAGAGAGAGAGAGAGAGAGAGAGAGAGAGAGAGAGAGAGAGAGAGAGAGAGAGAGAGAGAGAGAGAGAGAGAGAGAGAGAGAGAGAGAGAGAGAGAGAGAGAGAGAGAGAGAGAGAGAGAGAGAGAGAGAGAGAGAGAGAGAGAGAGAGAGAGAGAGAGAGAGAGAGAGAGAGAGAGAGAGAGAGAGAGAGAGAGAGAGAGAGAGAGAGAGAGAGAGAGAGAGAGAGAGAGAGAGAGAGAGAGAGAGAGAGAGAGAGAGAGAGAGAGAGAGAGAGAGAGAGAGAGAGAGAGAGAGAGAGAGAGAGAGAGAGAGAGAGAGAGAGAGAGAGAGAGAGAGAGAGAGAGAGAGAGAGAGAGAGAGAGAGAGAGAGAGAGAGAGAGAGAGAGAGAGAGAGAGAGAGAGAGAGAGAGAGAGAGAGAGAGAGAGAGAGAGAGAGAGAGAGAGAGAGAGAGAGAGAGAGAGAGAGAGAGAGAGAGAGAGAGAGAGAGAGAGAGAGAGAGAGAGAGAGAGAGAGAGAGAGAGAGAGAGAGAGAGAGAGAGAGAGAGAGAGAGAGAGAGAGAGAGAGAGAGAGAGAGAGAGAGAGAGAGAGAGAGAGAGAGAGAGAGAGAGAGAGAGAGAGAGAGAGAGAGAGAGAGAGAGAGAGAGAGAGAGAGAGAGAGAGAGAGAGAGAGAGAGAGAGAGAGAGAGAGAGAGAGAGAGAGAGAGAGAGAGAGAGAGAGAGAGAGAGAGAGAGAGAGAGAGAGAGAGAGAGAGAGAGAGAGAGAGAGAGAGAGAGAGAGAGAGAGAGAGAGAGAGAGAGAGAGAGAGAGAGAGAGAGAGAGAGAGAGAGAGAGAGAGAGAGAGAGAGAGAGAGAGAGAGAGAGAGAGAGAGAGAGAGAGAGAGAGAGAGAGAGAGAGAGAGAGAGAGAGAGAGAGAGAGAGAGAGAGAGAGAGAGAGAGAGAGAGAGAGAGAGAGAGAGAGAGAGAGAGAGAGAGAGAGAGAGAGAGAGAGAGAGAGAGAGAGAGAGAGAGAGAGAGAGAGAGAGAGAGAGAGAGAGAGAGAGAGAGAGAGAGAGAGAGAGAGAGAGAGAGAGAGAGAGAGAGAGAGAGAGAGAGAGAGAGAGAGAGAGAGAGAGAGAGAGAGAGAGAGAGAGAGAGAGAGAGAGAGAGAGAGAGAGATACATTATTTGCTTTGAGAATGTTGATGGAAACAGAGAAGGTCAGAGTTGCATTGTGCTTGTGATTTAGAAAAAGCGTACAAAAGGTGCTGAGAGAAGTTGTATATGAAAGTAAAGAGAAGTATGTGAGGGTGGTGCAGGACATATGACAGTGTGACAGCAGTGAAGTGTGCAGTAGGAATGACAGACTGGTTTAGGTGTAGGTTGGATTGCATCAAACATTTGAGCCCTTTCTGTTTTATAAATGTAATGATGCTGACATGAGGTCAGACAGGAATCACCATACTATTATGTTTCATGATATTGTGATTTGTAGTGACTGTATGGAGCAGGTTGAGCCTGGAGAGCTGGAGATACATGCTGAAGAGAAGGGAATAAAGTTAGTAGGAGTAAGACAGAGTACATGTGTGTGAATGAGAGGGAGGGCAGTGGAGTGGTGTGGTTGCAGGAGAAGAGGTGCAGAAGGTGGAGGAGTTCAGGTACCTGGGTTCAACAGTGCAAAGTAATGGAGAGTGTGTTAGAGAAATGAAGAAACGAGTGCAGGCAGGGTGGAGTGGGTGGAGAAGAGTGACCTGCGATGTTGTATGGTTTAGAGACAATGGCATTGAGTAAAAGACAGGAGGTGGTGCTGGAGGTAGCAGAGCTGAAGATGTGAGATTTTCATTGGGAGTGATGAGGATGGACAAGATTAGAAATGAGTTTATTATAGGGACTGTGCATGTAGGCCGTTTTGGGGACAAAGTGAGAGATGCACAATTGAGATGGTTTGGACATGTGCACATCAGTAGGAGAATGTTGAGGATGGAGCAACCAGGATGGAGGAAAAGAGAAAGGCAAAATAGGAGGTTTATTTGGTGAGGAAGACATGCAGGTAGTTGGTGTGAAAGAGTCAGATGTAGAGGACAGAGTAGTATCAGATGATCCACTGACCCTAATAGCAGCCAAAAGAGGAAGAAGAAGAAGACAACTATAATATAATATATTAATATAATATAATATAATATAATATAATATAATATAATATAATATAATATAATATAATATAATATAATATAATATAATATAATATAATATAATATAATATAATATAATATAATATAATATAATATAATATAATATAATATAATATAATATAATATAATATAATATAATATAATATAATATAATATAATATAATATAATATAATATAATATAATATAATATAATATAATATAATATAATATAATATAATATAATATAATATAATATAATATAATATAATATAATATAATATAATATAATATAATATAATATAATATAATATAATATAATATAATATAATATAATATAATATAATATAATATAATATAATATAATATAATATAATATAATATAATATAATATAATATAATATAATATAATATAATATAATATAATATAATATAATATAATATAATATAATATAATATAATATAATATAATATAATATAATATAATATAATATAATATAATATAATATAATATAATATAATATAATATAATATAATATAATATAATATAATATAATATAATATAATATAATATAATATAATATAATATAATATAATATAATATAATATAATATAATATAATATAATATAATATAATATAATATAATATAATATAATATAATATAATATAATATAATATAATATAATATAATATAATATAATATAATATAATATAATATAATATAATATAATATAATATAATATAATATAATATAATATAATATAATATAATATAATATAATATAATATAATATAATATAATATAATATAATATAATATAATATAATATAATATAATATAATATAATATAATATAATATAATATAATATAATATAATATAATATAATATAATATAATATAATATAATATAATATAATATAATATAATATAATATAATATAATATAATATAATATAATATAATATAATATAATATAATATAATATAATATAATATAATATAATATAATATAATATAATATAATATAATATAATATAATATAATATAATATAATATAATATAATATAATATAATATAATATAATATAATATAATATAATATAATATAATATAATATAATATAATATAATATAATATAATATAATATAATATAATATAATATAATATAATATAATATAATATAATATAATATAATATAATATAATATAATATAATATAATATAATATAATATAATATAATATAATATAATATAATATAATATAATATAATATAATATAATATAATATAATATAATATAATATAATATAATATAATATAATATAATATAATATAATGGGTGTGGCCTTCTAGAGACGTGTTCCCTCATGTGTAAAGTTCAGCACATACAGCACTATTATACAGAATCCTCACAGAGCTGTGTTCAGAAATGACTCAACTCTACACCTTACTGTACATAGTGAGATACACACCACTGATTCTCACTGTAGTTACAGGTAATTCATATTCATTTGTTAATTCTTTGCAATAACTAACATTATTATTATTATACTTAAATTCATAAGTTAATGTTTTGGGAATGTTTACAAAAATAGTTTAAAAATTAATTGATATGTTTCTATTTATTTATATTTTCTTTTCTACAGCAGGCAGTTTTGCAGATAAAATTGGGCCGAGAGATGAAGATGCCAATATTCTGAGGAAGGAAACAGACACTGTTACTCTCAAATGTTCATATGAGACAAACAGTAACAACATTTGGCTTTACTGGTACAAACAATATCCTCACAGCGCACCACAATTTTTACTGCTTAAAGGCGCAAGGTCAAGATCTGAAGACTACAATCCCAGTGGATCTCGATTCAGGGCAGAAACAACCTCAAATGCTACTGAACTTATTATTAAAGACCTACAGATCTCAGATTCTGCTCTCTATCACTGTGCTCTAATAGTAGGAGCAGCACAGTAATACAGAGTCACTGAACAACTGTACAAAAACCTAACGTTTGAAGAAACCACAGAAGATGACAGATATTTCCTTTACCACTTGTTATCAGGTAACCACAGACACATAGAAACAAATGTGGTAACATTCACAACTGAAATAAAAATAAAATAAAAGTGAACAGGTGAACATTCAACACAGTAAATTCACAATTCAACATTTTTGATGCTCCAGAACATATTTTAAGAAAAATATCATAGCCATTGGTGAAGTGTTACTGGTGCACAATATGTGGAATTGTAATAATTTTACTTTCTTTTCTTTATTCATTCATTCATTCATTTATTAATATGTTAATTATACAGTATGTTCAACTGCATGTTTCATGTTAAGAGAAAACTCTTTGATGAACAGATGTGAGTTTTATTCATACAAATACAATGAAAAATATCACTGGAATTTCCTTTTTGTTTTATAACAATTTCTGATATATTATTTCAAATATGATTTAAAAAAATTGCTCATTGTAGTTTTTTACTTTTGAGGTTTGATAAAAGCTTTCAAAATGCATTGATTCAGACTGCTTTCACAATAAATTGGCTATAACTGTGTGTATATTTCTGCTCTATGCTCCATTTTAGTGAGAGAAGCTTCAGATCCTTCACAAGCCTGACCAGGAAGATGTATAATTGAATGTAAGTGTGTATACTGTATATATACTGTATATGATTCTGAATGTGTCAAGTGAAGTTTATTGCAATAGCACTTCTCACAACGGACAATATCTCAAAACAGCTTTACAGAATTTAAGAGTTAAGGTGAACGATGTGTATTTATCCCTGATGAGCAGCCATGGTGACTGTGGCAAGGAACAACTCCCGTAGATGTTATAAGGAAGAAACCTTGAGAGAAACCAGACTCAAAAGGGAAACACATCCTCCTATGGGTGATATTAAGAGTGTGATTATAGTCTTTAAACAATACAGAACACTGGAAAGTGAGAACTAACATGAGCACTGGAATGTAAGATTGTGAGTAATGTCCTTTCTACAGTCTTTTACAGTCATTTGAGGTTATAAAACTAGGAGCTACTAAGCAACTCATAAAATAGCTCAAAATGTGTGATTATAATAGATCCAACACCAGCTTCTCCATGCCAGAGCCTTTAAACACTCAAAAAGCTCCAATATCCAAACTCCACATGAGGTGAAATCCAAATGGCACTGGTACGTCTCTAGATGGTTCGGGATGTTTGCAGGGTCGGCATCTACTTCTTTAAAGGTCCATAATCTTCATGAGGTGGGACATGACTGGAGCTGTCCAGGATAAAATGGTTACTAAATATGAATGATGATTAAAAGTGTACAGTAAAGTGGACTAATCAGGAACTAATATGTTAACTTTAAACTAAAGCTGGAGTGATGATGATTCATGTGTTAATAACAGCCGCCTCACCTACCTGTTAATATGTTTTATTATATGATGCATTCATTTATACCTATAATTAAACTTCATCAAATAGAACTTTATAAATATAAAACAAGGAGAACCAAACCCTACTTTGTTTTGAATGACGTTGATATGAATGAAATCTGCATCATTTTATGACTTCTGATGTAGAATCTGCAGCTGTAGTGGTGCTGGTTTACTGCTGCTCCTGAATTACATCATTAACTTCTCCAAGCAGTACATTTTCAGGGTGAGAGACACAATCATGTAAAACTGCTGTCAACTATAAACACCAGATTTTGATCATTACATACATTAGTTTTCTATTATTAGATAGAAAGTTTTACAGATCAGTTCTGAACTGGAGTGAAGCAGCTAAACTTGGTGTCTTTCTCAGTCTGGTATTGATTGCACAGTCAATAAACGCATTGTAGTGAATAAACTTATAGTGACTATTTTATGAATTTATATTTATCTTCTTCTTCTTTCGGCTGCTCCCATTAGGCGCCACAGTGATCATCTTCTCCATACCACCCTGTCCTCTACATCTGCCTCTTTCACACCAACTACCTGCATGTCGTCCCTCACCACATCCATAAACCTCCTTCTTGGCCTTCCTCTTTTCCTCCTACCTGGTGGCTCTACAAAGCAATTTATTGCATTTGTTATGTGACTACAAAAGGCTTCTTCACAAGTGCAGTTCTTTTGTACAGTGTTCAGTGTGAGAAGGTTTTAAGGGGAAATGTAAATAATTTCTTAAAAGTGTGTTGGTTTAAAACATTCAGTTCAGTAAAATTTTATTTGTATATCAGTTTTACAATAAACAGCTTTACAGAAATTATTGGATTATGAAAACATAGTTTTCTTTATCGATCATTAGTTTATCCCTAATACACAAGCCAGTGGCTCAAGGAACCTTGAGAGAAACCCATCTTCATCTTTTGTGACAAAAAAATATCCATTCATTACAGTTCCAGCTTTTTTGAGGTTTTCAACTGTTCACTGATGGAGACTTGATTCAGCTCATTCAACTGTTCATGGCAACTGCAACCCAAAACCATTGTAGCAGACTGCTTATATTAATTACAGTCCAAATTCATCTTCATTAATCCTGAGTTTAAATTCTTAGTTCTCGAGTGTAAACAACCCTTGAATAAAGATCAGATAAAAACGTCACCTGTCTGCACCATGTGACTTAATAATCTGATTAAATACTAACTACATACTTCCTCTCAACCAAATTCACTAATACAGAGAACATCTTAGGAAATGTGATGCAGTTCATCAGATTCCTTTACAATAGAATATGTTTCTTAAAACAAAAAGAAAATAATGTTACATTTTTGTAGTTAATTGTGTTTCACAGTTGATCACCTCAGAGAAAATTATATCTAAATACAATGTAATAAAGAGGCTTAATGAAGTAAAAACATACAAGAATTTTAATTTATTAATGGACTCCTCATATTTTAAAGCATGTGCAGCATTTATGAGTCTAAAGTGCAGACAAAATACTATCACACTGTGCTGATATCACAAAAGTGAAACCACAAGAAGGCATAATTATAATTTTAGCAGAATTGTTATTATTTATGACTTGTTATTGTTTATTTATTTGTTTGTTATAGTAGCAGATATTCATCTATACCACCTTTTCAACATTATCAGAAATTTCAATACAATATGGACTTTAAGAAAATGAACACACATCATAACTGAGAGATTGATGACAGAATCGTCATGACTACACCTCAGTAAAAGTGGGCGGAGCTCGATGTGGTGAGATACAGTTTAGACAGTTTCACAGAGATACTGACATTTATATCTACTGCAAGACACAACCATCATGTTCCTCTTCTTTCTTTTCATAGTTGTTCAAATCATTGGTAAGTCTTTTATATTCTACACAAACTTTATGTGGATGCTGGAGATTTGTACTGAAACATAAACATGATGTGTTTTTAAGCAATGAAATTAGAAATATTTGTTGTTGTAATGTGTTTACAGCAGGAGCTGCTGGCAGCAGCATTTTACCAGAACAAACCATCATATCTTCACCTGAAGGCAGTAACATCACACTGACCTGCATATATGATGACTCGGCTGATTATCTCCACTGGTATCAACAAAAACCTCAATCAGGACCAGAGTTTCTTCTGCTTGTAATTAAATCTTCAAATGATGTCATAAAAGCTAAACAACTGGACCCAAGAATATCCATCAGACTTCATAAAGACAAAAAGAAAGTAGATCTGGAGATCTTTCCTGCTGCAGTATCAGACTCTGCACTGTACTACTGCGCCATGGAGCCCACAGTGACACAAAACTCATACACACTGTACAAAAAGTGAAGTTTGTGTTTTTCTCTTTCAACAGGGGGCGCTGTTCACCTGTTTCACTTAAATACACTTTTCTTTCTTAGGCTTTTATACTTATTTGTTTTAGATATCAACAATCATCAATCAATTTTTGGAATGGGTAACGATTGCAGAGTCAATAAATACATTATAGTGAATAATCTTATAGTGAATATTTTATGAATTTATATTTATAATAAATGTATTTCTTTAAAGCTTCTTTGGCAATGTCCACTTTTACAAGTGGTATGTCAATAAAATGTAATTAAATTCAAAGTAATCAACTGAAAATAAATCTAAGGCAAAAATAATTATCTCTGCTGGTGATTGTGATGAAATAAAGATCTAACAAAACTTTAATAACCTCAGCATGAATCTCTGCTAATAATTAATCAATATGATTTCATTATTAGCAGTAGTTATTTGACACCTTATAATATAGCACTTGAAAATGATGTGCAGTCTTTATGATATATGTCTTTTAAATATAAAATAGGATTTTGTATTTGAGAGGGTTGATGAAAATGGCTATATATTTCGCATCAAAATACTCTATTTCTGTAGTTTTAAAATGCTGTAAAATACTTTGTAAAATCTACATGATGGCATCATAAAAATGCAGCTTCTGATTGGTGCTTACTCAGAAGTTTTCCACACTTGTTAACATCAGAACAGAAAATTGATCCATATGGAAGATGATGAAGTAATGGCTGCCAGCTTTCAAATAGGTGTCTAATGATTGATAAATCTTTATATTCTACACAAACTTTATGTGGATGCTGGAGATTTGTACTGAAACATAAACATGATGTGTTTTTAAGCAATGAAATTAGAAATATTTGTTGTTGTAATGTGTTTACAGCAGGAGCTGCTGGCAGCAGCATTTTACCAGAACAAACCATCATATCTTCACCTGAAGGCAGTAACATCACACTGACCTGCATATATGATGACTCGGCTGATTATCTCCACTGGTATCAACAAAAACCTCAATCAGGACCAGAGTTTCTTCTGCTTGTAATTAAATCTTCAAATTATGTGACAAAAGCTAAACAACTGGACCCAAGAATATCAATCAGACTTCATAAAGACAAAAAGAAAGTAGATCTGTAGATCTTTTCTGCTGCAGTATCAGACTCTGCACTGTACTACTGCGCCATGGAGCCCACAGTGACACAAAACTCATACACACTGTACAAAAAGTGAAGCTTTGTCTCTTTTCCAACAGGGGGCGCTGTTCACCTGTTTCAATTAAATACACTTTTCTTTCTTAGGCTTTTATACTTATTTGTTTTAGATATCAACAATCATCAATCAATTTTTGGAATGGGTAACGATTGCACAGTCAATAAATAAATTATAGTTAATACATTTATAGTGACTAATTTATGAATTTATATTCATAATAAATGTATTTCTTTAAAGCTTCTTGGGCAATGTCCATGTTTACAAGTGGTATGTCAATAAAATGTAATTAAATTCAAAGTAATCAGCTGAAAATAAATCTAAGGCAAAAATAATTATCTCTGCTGGTGATTGTGATGAAATAAAGATCTAACAAAACTTTAATAACCTCAGCATGAATCTCTGCTAATAATTAATCAATATGATTTCATTATTAGCAGTAGTTATTTGACACCTTATAATATAGCACTTGAAAATGATGTGCAGTCTTTATGATATATGTCTTTTAAATATAAAATAGGATTTTGTATTTGAGAGGGTTGATGAAAATGGCTATATATTTCGCATCAAAATACTCTATTTCTGTAGTTTTAAAATGCTGTAAAATACTTTGTAAAATCTACATGATGGCATCATAAAAATGCAGCTTCTGATTGGTGCTTACTCAGTAGTTTTCCACACTTGTTAACATCAGAACAGAAAATTGATCCATATGGAAGAAGATGATGAAGGTAAGTAACCTGCAGGCTGCCAGCTTTCAAATAGGTGTCTAATGATTGATAAATAAATATTTGATTGCTAAAAATGTTTACCTCATTGAAGTAGCTGTTTAGTAGGATCATGATTTTGCATCCCATTGCATGAATGACTTCCTGACACATAAAATATTATTATATTTATGATTAACAATCAAATGATAAATTATTTACAAACTAGTTACTATGACTACAGGTGCCATCAGTTCATCTTTCTTCTTATGAATAAAGGTTTGTGAAGAAATTTCATGCTCCTTTAAATACAAAAATGAAGTAGTTTATTTTGATACACTAAAAGGTATTTGGTATTTTATTTTAAAATACATTTTGATGTATCTCTGCCCAACCCTGATACACTTGATACAGCACACGGATCTTACTAACTTCACATACCTGCCAGTGACTTTCATACTTAGAGAGATGCAGTGTGTTGGTTATAATTTTACACTGATACTGTGAAGTGATGATCTGTACAGTGTTATACTACAACAGCAGCACTTCCTGGGTGTGGTCTTCTAAACACGTGTTCCCTCATGTGTAAAGTTCAGCACATACAGCACTATTATACAGAATCCTCACAGAGCTGTGTTCAGAAATGACTCAACTCTACACCTTACTGTACATAGTGAGATACACACCACTGATTCTCACTGTAGTTACAGGTAATTCATATTCACCAGTAACTTTAGTGTAAATTATATTGTGGCTTTAGGGTATTTAATTTTTAAGATACTGTTTTGCTTACAAAATTAATTAATATACTGTATTATTTCTGTATAATTTTCTTTACAGCAGGCAGTTTTGCAGATAAATTTGGACCAATAGATAAAGATGCTAATGGGAAGGAAACAGACACTGTTACTCTGAAATGTTCATATGAAACACGCAGTGAACGAATTATGTTTTTGTGGTACAAACAATATCCTAACGGTGCACCACAGTTTTTACTGCTTAAAGGTGCAAGATCATATAGTTCTGTAGAGCGCAAACCCACTGACACTCGATTAGAGTCCAAAATTACCAGCAACTCTACTGAACTTACTATCAGAGGTCTAAAGCTCTCAGATTCTGCTCTCTATCACTGCGCTCTTAAAGACGCTACACAGTAATACAGAGTCAGTGAAAGACTGTACAAAAACACATCAAAGATATTTCCTTTACCTACTGTTTATCAGTAAACCACAGACACATTTGTGGTAACAGATGCAGCTGAATGAATAGAAAAAAGATTAAAGAGTGATTACACATTACTATACATTAACCACATTACATTTACTATATACATGTGGAATTGCAGTTTTCTTTCTGATTAATTGTAATCAATCATTCTGCCTTTCTTCATTCATGTGCATGTGTATAAAAAAAAACAATGTAGGTGGAAATTGTTATAAATGTGCAGAGCTTAAAAGCAGCATTTGCAGTTTTTGGTGGAGTCCATTGGTTAAAATTTTAATTAGCATCATTATTGTTTTATTTCAAATCATTTGTGGGAGTGTACAGAGGCAAAATTACCACTGTCTAGTATTTATTGTCCACTGGTATGAATTCATGGCCTTTAAATAAAAGAATTCTGTAAAAGAATAATCTGTCAGGCCGCTTTTACAGTATGAGATAAAGCTGATTTGAGTTGTGATGAATATGAATAAATATGAGTGGGCGGAGCTACATGTGGAGACATCACAGACAATCTCACATACACAACCCTGATATTCCTTTCTAAAGCTGGAGGTCTGAACTAAACACTCAGGATCACAATGTTACTCCTCTTCTTACTTTTCTTCACTATTGCTGATATTGGTAAGTTTTATATTACACATAAAATTAATCATTTTATTGGACAGACCCATAAATGTATTATTGAAAAAATGGTTATGATATTATTGTATTTTTTTTATAGTAGAAGCTGCTGATATCAGCATTAAACCAGAAGAAACCACTTTATCTGTAACTGAAGGCAGCAACATCACACTGTCCTGCACATATACTGGATCAGTTAACAGTCTTCACTGGTATCAACAAAAACCTGGATCAAGACCAGAGTTTCTGCTGCTGATTGATGAAACAAGTGAACATGTCACAGAAGCTCAACCACCTCATCCACGATTGTACATAAAACTTGATAAAACTAATAAGAAAGTGGATCTGATCATCTCCTCTGCTGCTGTATCAGACTCTGCTCTATACTACTGTGCTCTGCAGCCCACAGTGACAGGAAATCCAGCTGCACTGTACAAAAACACATCAAAGATATTTCCTTTACCTACTGTTTATCAGTAAACCACAGACACATTTGTGGTAACTGATGCAGCTGAATGAATAGAAAAAAGATTAAAGAGTGATTACATTACTATACATTAACCACATTACATTTACTATATACATGTGGAATTGCAGTTTTCTTTCTGATTAATTGTAATCAATCATTCTGCCTTTCTTCATTCATGTGCATGTGTATAAAAAAACAATGTAGGTGGAAATTGTTATAAATGTGCAGAGCTTAAAAGCAGCATTTGCAGTTTTTGGTGGAGTCCATTGGTTAAAATTTTAATTAGCATCATTATTGTTTTATTTCAAATCATTTGTGGGAGTGTACAGAGGCAAAATTACCACTGTCCAGTATTTATTGTCCACTGGTATGAATTCATGGCCTTTAAATAAAAGAATTATGTAAAAGAATAATCTGTCAGGCCGCTTTTACAGTATGAGATAAAGCTGATTTGAGTTGTGATGAATATGAATAAATATGAGTGGGCGGAGCTACATGTGGAGACATCAGAGACAATCTCACATACACAACCCTGATATTCCTTTCTAAAGCTGGAGGTCTGAACTAAACACTCAGGATCACAATGTTACTCCTCTTCTTCCTTTTCTTCACTATTGCTGATATTGGTAAGTTTTATATTACACATAAAATTAATCATTTTATTGGACAGACCCATAAATGTATTATTGAAAAAATGGTTATGATATTATTGTATTTTTTTTATAGTAGAAGCTGCTGATATCAGCATTAAACCAGAAGAAACCACTTTATCTGTAACTGAAGGCAGCAACATCACACTGTCCTGCACATATACTGGATCAGTTAACAGTCTTCACTGGTATCAACAAAAACCTGGATCAAGACTAGAGTTTCTGCTGCTGATTGATGAAACAAGTGAACATGTCACAGAAGCTCAACCACCTCATCCACGATTGTCCATAAAACTTGACAAAACTAATAAACAAGTGGATCTGATCATCTCCTCTGCTGCTGTATCAGACTCTGCTCTATACTACTGTGCTCTGGTGCCCACAGTGACAGGAAATCCAGCTGCACTGTACAAAAACACATCAAAGATATTTCCTTTACCTACTGTTTATCAGTAAACCACAGACACATTTGTGGTAACAGATGCAGCTGAATGAATAGAAAAAGATTAAAGAGTGATTACATTACTATACATTAACCACATTACATTTACTATATACATGTGGAATTGCAGTTTTCTTTCTGATTAATTGTAATCAATCA
>NC_060889.1:499671-562326 GCF_014805685.1 Silurus meridionalis | reverse complement strand
GTAGTGTAAAGTAGCTTTTAAATCTTTTAAGCTTTTTTAAATCTAAAGAACTCAGTACTGTATCTCTGAGGGATGTGAGCAGAGTTTTAGTACTTGGCCCATAATAAGATCACATACTACACCATCTTGTGGAGAAAGACTGAGAAACACACCAAGTTTAGCTGCTTCACTCCAGTTCAGAACTGATCTGTAAAACTTTCTATCTAATAATAGAAAACTAATGTATGTAATGATCAAAACCTGGTGTTTATATTTGACAGCAGTTTTACATGATTGTGTCTCTCACCCTGAAAATGTTCTGCGTGGAGAAGTTAATGATGTAATTCAGGAGCAGCAGTAAACCAGCACCACTACAGCTGCAGATTCTACATCAGAAGTCATAAAATGATGCAGATTTCATTCATATCAACATCATTCAAAACAAAGTAGTGTTTGATTCTCCTTGTTTTATATTTATGAAGTTCTATTTGATGAAGCTTAATTGTAGGTGTAAATTAATGCATCATATAATAAAACATATTAACAGGTAGGTGAGGCGTCTGTTATTAACACATGAATCATCATCATTTCAGCTTTAGTTTAAGGTTGGTGCATTATTAGTTCCTGATTAGTCCACTTTACTTTACACTTTTACACATCATTCATTTTCAGTAACCACTTTATCCTGGACACACTTTCAGAATCATATATATACAGTATACATACTTACATTCAATCATACATCTTCCTGGTCAGGATTGTGGTGGATCTGAATCTTCTCTCAGTAAAACAGAGCATAAAGCAGGAATATACACACAGTTACAGTCAATTTATTGTGTAAGCAGTCTACTTAAATGCATTGTGAAAGCTTGAATCAAAACTCAAAAGTAAAAAAGTACAATGATCAAATAATTTTTTTAATATATTTGAAATGATATATCAGAAATTGTCATAAAACAAAAAGAAAATTTCAGTTAAATTTTTCTTTGTATTTGTATGAATAAAACTCACATCTGTTCATTAAAGAGTTTTTTCTTAACATGCAGTTGTAAATATATATATATATGACAGGTGGAACACATGCACCAGGAGAGCGGTTTTAAAAGGTTTACGTGATGTTTATTTACAAGATGTGGTGGAGGATCCTTTTTAAACCGCTGAAAATGAAAACAAAAAAGAAGGATTTAAATTTACACGAAAACTGTATAAAGTCAGTGCATTATTTTTTACATAATCAACTGCATTTTACTAGTATTTACAAGATTTGATCTGTTAATGAAATTGTTGCCTACATCACGTTACAAAAAAATAGATAATTAAAACTAATAAAAATGTGATGAGTTGAAATAACAAGCTGAAATATGAAACAGGTGATATTAAAAAAGTGAGTCAATTATGTTACAGTATGTATGAATCTTCCATAAGAGCCCTCGTACTGCATTAGAAAGGACAATTTAACAGTCATCTGTCTCTCCCTTTCAGTTATGCAGTAATTAATAGTCCCTACTTGCACCCTGATCATACTGCCCAGTGTCCCTAACTACTATGTACCAATAATGCATCATTTTCTTTCTCTCGTTCTTGTCCTTCCACCCCTTCACTGAGTTAAACATGCTTCTGAGGTAACAGTGATCCTGTTCCATTCTTCTTTCTAGAGCTGCCTGATTTATCCTAATGCCCTCCTGCCATGTCCCCTTCACGGCTCTCTCTTAGCCGCTCCCGGTGCTAATCGCCGACACCTGTTCCACATTACCTGGTTTCCTTTATAAGCCTACACTCCGACGACACTTGCTGTCGGATCTACAAGATTGCCACAGTAATCTATAGGACTCCATACCGCCAGATTAACCTGCTGGTTCCTGCTCCTGGTTCTGACTCTAAGAAGTCTACTCCTTATCAGGATTATACTAGCTTGATGGATTATATCCGTTTTACGGATTACAAATGCGTTCCGGAGTATACTCGCTTAACAAATACTACCAGCTTTACGGATTATACCCGCATTACAGACTATACCCGCATTAGGGTTCATAATGCTCCCAGACTTGTGTTTGTGTGCTGAAAGAATAATAAATTATGATTGACTTACTTCCGCTTCCTATGCGTGGTCACCGCTGTGACACCTGCCTCTGGATAGAGTTCTTTTCAACTGTAGATTTCTCGCTGCTGCTGAAGATGGTTTCACATGAACAGTCTAATGATCCATGATGTTACTGAGTTAAACATAAGGACCATGACGATGGATTTGGACTGTAATTAATATAAACAGTTTGATACAGTGGCTTAGGAATTCAATCACCATTAACAGTTCTTGCAATTAACTGTCCATCAGTGAACTGCTTTTTGATTCCTCCCAAGGTTTCTTTCTCATACCATCTCAGGGAGTTTATCATGCCACTTACTTTTTTATTTATATTTTGCATCCTGCCCCTCTCATAGTTTATAATGTGCACAGTCAGTAATCTCAAACCTGATATTATATCATCTGATACTTAAAGAACCTGTTTAATGAGGTTGTGTTATTATTTTTTTTTTTTAAATACATTTTACATCTATCTCTGTGAAAAATGCAAATAGTTGGACCATAGATACTCAATATTTTAAATTAAAGAAAAAAAAAAAAACACGTTGTATTGTATGTATTATTTAGTCGTTTGTTTGTTTGTTTGTTTGTTTGGTTGGTTGGTTGGTTGGTTGGTTGGCTGGTTCTTCGGTTGTTTATTTGCTGCCCTCCCAAAATCTGAAAAGTGGCAATAAAAAATGTGATTCAACAGTGTAAAATTACTGTTACTGCTTCTGTTAATTAATTAAAAAAAAATACAGTATATAATAAAGTAAAGTTGAGATTGAAGAACATGCTAATTATTAACCTTTAGTATAAATTTAGTAAAAGTTTATTTGCTCAATTTGTGGCACATAAACAATATAAATATTTAATAGTGTGTGACTTATTAATAATGTGCAGGTGAGTTTGGAAAATTATTTCATTTCTGCATGAGTTTAATTCTGCATAAGAGCTTTTAAAAATCCTTCTATAAAGTACCACTAAAAGGTTCAGAACAAAAATCTGAAGAAGAATATTAGAAGTACAATAATCAGAATTTCACAATTTGTGTGAATGATGTACAGTCATTTATCAAATGTATTAATTTATTGTTTTTTTATTTCTTATTTTTTTCTTATTTTTTATTTCTTTGTTTATTTATTTCTTTCATTTCATTTCATTTCATTTCATTTTAATTATTTTGATATGTGCATATGTTCCCAGAAATGTTGTTTGTGTCTGTGGTTAACTGATAACAAGTTGGTAAAGGTTGCTGTATTTGATCTGCTGTAGTTTTAGAAACTCCATATAAACCATTATTTATGATTTTGTGCAGCTTTTCACTGACTCTGTATTACTGTGTGGATTCTTTAAGAGCACAGTGATAGAGAGCAGAATCTGAGAGCTTTACACCTCTGATAGAAAGTTCAGTAGAGTCTGAGGTTGCTTTTGCCTGTAATCGAGTGTCAGTAGATTTGCGTCCATGAGAACTATATGACCTGGCACCTTTAATAAGTAAAAACTCTGGTGTGCTGTTAGGATATTGTATGTACCAGTAAAGCCAAATGCTACTGCTCTTTGACTCATATGAACATTTCAGAGTAACAGTGTCTGTTTCTTCAAATGTTGGCATCTTCACCTGTGGCCCAATTTTATCTGCTAAACTGCCTGTTTAAAAAGTTATAAATATGTAAGTCTGTGCTATATTTTTATAAAGACAAGTTTATGCTTAAAACATGAGTATTAATTAAAAAAATATTTACAGATGAATATGAATTACCTGTAACTACAGTGAGAATCAGTGTTGTGTATCTCACTATGTACAGTAAGGTGTAGAGTTGAGTCATTTCTGAACACAGCTCTGTGAGGATTCTGTATAATAGTGCTGTATGTGCTGAACTTTACACATGAGGGAACACGTCTCTAGAAGACCACACCCAGGAAGTGCTGCTGTTGTAGTATAACACTGTACAGATCATCACTTTATCAGTGTAAAATGATAATTAACACACACTGACTTCACCTGTATTTGGAAGTTTGAGGCCTTTGCAGAAATATAAATGTTTGGTAGTGAAACTTCTATAAAACTTAAGGAGTGCTAAGCTGTCCTTTTCTTTCTTTCTTTCTTTCTTTCTTTCTTTCTTTCTTTCTTTCTTTCTTTCTTTCTTTCTTTCTTTCTTTCTTTCTTTCTTTCTTTCTTTTGAGGTAGGTAAAGTATGTATGTATTCATATAGCACTTTTAACAATGCACATTATCCCTAAGCAGCTTTAAAGATATAGTTAGATAATAATTAATTAATATATTGTTTAAACAATACCCAGTATTACCATGTTTAATATGATGATTGTTGATGTCCAACCATATCAAATAAACATCAAACTCCTGGAACTGATACAGAGAAGTGTATTTAAGTGAAACAGGTGAACAGCTTCTAGAAAAAAGGCTTTTTGTACAGTGTGTATGAGTTTTGTGTCACTGTGGGCTCCATGGCGCAGTAGTACAGTGCAGAGTCTGATACTGCAGCAGGAAAGATCTCCAGATCTACTTTCTTTTCTTTTTTACGAAGTCTGATGGATATTCTTGAGTCAAGTTGTTCAGCTTTAGTGACATAATCTGAGGATTTAATAATACGCAGAAGAAACTCTGGTCTTGATTGAGGTTTTTGTTGATACCAGTAGAGATAATCAGCTGAGTCATCATATGTGCAGGTCAGTGTGGTGTTACTGCCTTCAGGTGAAGATATGATGGTTTGTTCTGGTGTAATGCTGCTGCCAACAGCTCCTGCTACAATTACAACAACAAATATTTCTAATGTCATTGCTTGATGACCAACTGAATCATCATGTTTATGTTTCAGTACAAATCTCCAGCATCCACATAAAGTTTGTGTAGAATATAAAAGACTTACCAATGATTTGAACAACTATGAAAAGAAAGAAGAGGAACATGATGGTTGTGTCTTGCAGTAGATATAAATGTCAGTATCTCTGTGAAACTGTCTAAACTGTATCTCACCACCGAGCTCCGCCCACTTTTACTGAGGTGTAGTCATGACGATTCTGTCATCAATCCCTCAGTTTGCGTGTAAATTCTGCCCTCATTTCATGTGAAGTTAAAAGGTCTATAATTTTAACATTTAGAAATGTCCCTATTTGATTATCTTTAAGAAAATTTCATTTCATCTTCAGTGGACATTAATTTACTTATTTACTAGTTTTTGGGTTGTCCTGACACTCACTGTGTACCTAAACACTTATAATGTATTTCAGGACTCTGAACAGTTCTTTAGATGAAGATGCTATTCAAGAATCAGAATAAATCTACATGTGTCTTACAGAATGAATTTTACTTTTTACTGTATATAATTATGTTTATGAAATGTCTGCAACTCTTAAAATAATACATTATGATTTATATAGATACTTTTTATTATATACTTTATATTGTTAAAATCGATTTTAAAATCGTTATCTATTTTAGAGGTTATAGTGACAGTACTTTAAAACATTACATTTTGTGTGAAATTGTAAATCAAAGTATCATCTGTTTTATATGTTTCTGGACAATTTCTTAGTGATTATATTTATACAAGTTCACTGCTAGGGATGCTGGTGTTATAGAGAGATTTGATTGACATTAAAATATCAAATCTGAATTAATATTTATTTAATTTGAATAGGACCTATTTTCCTTCACTCCATTCATCCTACAAATAATTTCTTTTAATAAATGTAGCAGAAGGAAGAAAGTCTCATTACAGATAATTTAATAATAATAATGAATTTCATAAATACATAAACTATATAATTGAAAACTATTTCATATTTGTTTTGTTCTGAATGATTTAATAGTCTTGGAAATCGTTGTATCAGATCAAGAAGCTGAAATGCTGAAGCTGAAACAGTTTTTGCTACAAAATGACGGATGTTTACAAGATGTCGCTGTGTCACTTCTGAACGTTACCTCCAGCGCACTTTCTGAGGAAAAAGGCGGATGGTCTGCTGCTTTGCAGGAAGGAGGTGAATTTTAGTCAATTCATATAGTCATTCATAAAGCTAAAATGCCAAACAGTGATCCATGGCTGTGATGTCTTCAGTCACGTAACAAAAGCTTTACATTGTACTTTTAAATGACATTAGATGAATGTATCTGAAGCACTAGTAGAAACAGTATAGAATCTGTGGAGATGGAAGCTGCTGAAAGATAAATAATGAGTGCAGTTTACTCAGCCTTTAGATCCAACTTCCTGCAGCTCACACTAATCTTTTTGTCACCACGCTAAATACTGTTCTGAACAGAAATTGTCATCAATGCAAAGGACATGAAGGTACAGTACATGATCCACTATTAGAATAAAGCTTATTTATCAAATCTGGTTGAATTGTCAAAGAAATGAAGATGATTCTAGACAAACATTTAGAAACCAAGATTAATAAAGTGATGTAAAATTATGTGAGTCAAGTTAATTTTATATTGTCTCAAAGCAGCTTTAAATCAACAGTCACTGAATGGTGTGCATTTATTCTCTGCTGAGCAAGCCTGTCAAGGAAAAACTTACTTAGATGTTATGAGGAAGAAATGAGAGGAACCAGACTCAAGTGGAAACATCCTCATTTTGACATCAGAGTTTGATCATAAATCTTTCAACAATACAGAACACTATAAAACTAACATGATTACTGGAGTATGATTATAAGTATTCTTTCTACAATTTCTTCTTAATGGTTATAAACTATCTCAACTCATAAAATAGCTCAACAATTGCGATCATCATAGATAACACAGTTCTCATGCCAGAGCCTTTAAACACTGATCCAATATCAAATGAGAGTGGGATCCACTAACATCTCTAGATGGTTGATATTTTTGATTATCTTCTACTTCAAGGTCCATAATCTTCTTGAGGTACATGACTGAGCTGGAAATCAGGTTAGATAAAAGAGAAGCAGTGGAGATCAGCTGCTGTTCATATATTAACAGCACAAGTGATAATGTGCATGTGATCAGATGTTCTAGCACAAGATTATGATGTGACTGTTGTTTAGGCTTTGCTAAAAGATGTTTTAATCTGCACTTAAACTGGAGAGTGTGTCTCCGAACAGTTAGACTGTTCCAAAGTTTGAGCTAAATGCAGAATGATCTTTCAGTGGACTTTGCTATTCTAGACTACTAGAAGTCAGGTTTTGAGATCTCAGTGACAGCATATTAGAACTGGATAGATCAAATCTAATTTTTGTCAAATACAAATACACATACATACATGCTTTCAACGATGTCATGAGGCATTAAATAAAAAAAAATCAGATAAATAAACTATAAAAACTATATAAATATGAAAAAGTTGTATATACAAAAATATGCTTAAGGCAGTAAGCAGTAAACAGTAACAATAGTAAACAATTTAAGGTGTTTTTGATCGTCCATAAAGTGTATGTGCAGTATTGTGGTGTAAAATGTCATATCTATTTGGTATAAAATATAAAAACTGTGCTGTAGTCCAGAGTTTAAAGTTTGTGAAAACAGATATGCAGAGAAAAAAAAAAATTGTGATAATGGAAAGTCAGTTTTTAGATCCTTGTTTCCTAAAATAAAGGTTTATCTGGTTTTGAAAAGCAAAAAAAAAAACTCACTGAATAAGGCCACAAAACCGATAGTAATATGTTTAAGACTTTTGAGAACAGATCTTTTAATGTGTTTTTTGTTTTAATCTGAAATCATCTGCCTGCTCATTCACCTTAAACAATACTTTGATTTAAATTTAAAAGACACTTTCTACTTTAGGTCATTTTGCAAGGCTACATGCTGTGACAGAACCAAAACAATGGGTCATATAATAGCTGTCGATTATAATGAGCTGTGGATCACAGCCAGGATCACAGTGAGAAGTACACTACAATAAGAATGTGTTTCCTTTATGGTTTATTTAAAATACACATTAGCAAGGACAGCATTAAAAATGTGTAACAATAAAACAGTACAATACAGTATGTAAAAATAAAGTGCAACAAAAATAACACAATACACTACAGTAGTTCTTTAGCCTGTCTACAATACTATGCATTAAATAATAATAGTGTATCCATTTGAGGAATGAAGCAAACAACTTGAACATTTAGTTGGCTTGGCTTTCATGTACTGTGTCCTCAAGTGGTTTGCATGATCTTCTCATCCACGGCTAAATGTCTTCATGATAAATTGCTTTTGCATGTCTTACATTGTGTCCATGCGGTTTCCTCTGAACAAAGGTCATGTTCAGATGTCTTTCTGTCATTTTCTTTGCATCTGGGTGACTCATGCACATTCCACAATTATCAATCTGTCCCTTGACATTTACATTTTACATTTATCATTGTGTTATAAACAGATGACATAATTGTTGCTGGAAAGAACTGTAAAAATTCTGCTCTGTGTGTAGTCTATGATGGAGAACTTTACCATTACCATGTAAAATAACAGAGTAGTGACATCTTCATTACATCTCTCATTGTATTTCTTTGGCTATGACTTCAGTTGAGCATTTGTGTTGTGGCACAAAGTTGACAACACTGTGAAAAAACATTAGACTAATAAATAGACTAAAATTAGAAAATACTAAATGGAGAATGAGAGTCAAGACCTCAGTTGAGGTCCAGGTTCATGTCTTAGGAATAGCAAGTCTGTGGAACTGTGTATCTGTCAGATTTCCATGACATGGACTGTGTGCTGCCTTTGCCCTTTTTAGCAGGTGCTTGATCACATCTGTTTATGAAACACACACACATTCATTGTGTCATTGTAAAGTTGTTTGCATATGTCATAATGATTCAAACTAAATATAATTTGAGAAAATATAAAATATACTTACTCAGGATGATTCTGAACTCAAATCCTGCTGGCCTGGTGTAGTTTTCAAAGTTCCCATAAAGTGAATTAGTTAACAGCGTCTTCTTTGGTGCGACAGTATACAACAGTTCCCAGCCATGCTTACCAGTCGTGGTAGCCTGGAAAATAATCAAACAATTTATTTTAGGATGATGAATACATGAACAATATATATTTGTTAGCATGCGAGCTTTTGCCCGCCCACCGGCTTGGGGCTAAAAGGGGGCGCTATACACATAGGGGACCCGCCTGCACATTACTTGTTGATGGTAGTCCATTTAAAATACACGATAACCGTTACTCAGATGTCTAAATGTTTGTTGTCGCAAGAAGCATCAGTAATAGCGACCATGGTACAATGCATCTCGGGAAAGGGAGCGCAGGATAACTTACACTACATTATCAAAACCAGGGTTTTACAGCTGAGCAAATAATATTAGGTTCGCCATCTTGAGGCATACCAGAAGTTGTATTTGCATATATCAGCCAAAAACAAAAAGCAATCACACCTTAAAATGAGCCGGATTTCCTGTACAGCCGACTGCTGAAATTGACTGCCACCTACCAGTACCAAAGAAACTGAATCGTACAGACCTAAGACCCACCAAAATACCCGACCCACATCGTCGAATAACGACACTAAAAGACCTAACAAGTACCGTGGACAGTCACCCCGTTTTGGAGATATTTTCTGCACCACAGTAACCGTTTGCAATTAAAAGAGTTTTTCACCCCTGTTTTACATGCAATTAGGAATAGTGACCTAAAGGCTTAATCGGGGCCCTCGGTTTTAATAAATCCGGTCCACAGAAAGTCTGGAATGCATCGGGGCATAGCGTGGTAGCATTTGAATGAATGAACAAATGATCCTAAAAATAGTTTTAAAAGGATCAAAAGGAACTTCAGTCTTTAGATTTTGGATGTTGTCTGTACCAGTGCAGGTAGTTGTTTATAGAGCTTTGTTTTGTATTTGCAGGACAGAGCATTTCACTCATTCATGAACTTATTTTAAAATTTGAATTTCTTCCATTATGAGTGAAAAGTGGCTCTGAATCTGCATGGAGTCACCTGTCATAAAGAAGAACATAATGTTTGTAAAATGTACACAATCAAACCAACTATATATAAATCACTCACACTGATAAATCAAAATGATGTTTCTGAGTAACAAGTTACTCAGTGTATAACTCACCTAGTAAAGCCACAGACACATGAATATAACAGTGAACATGATGAATGGTTTTAGCTGAATGAAATGAGGTCTTTCTGTACTCTAAAAGGTTCATGAAGCTCCACCTCACAGCATCACATGACACAAGTCACTGTTACTGACAGCAAACACATGTATTATAATAAATACAATCATTTTAGTCATTAAATATAAACTAATAATTATATTCTAAATTGTTTATGTCTCTAAATGTGAGCTTTGGTTTATAACAAATTTATCTGAAGTGGACAGTTGTGCAGTTTATCGAATGGTGTGTCTATAAATGAGTTGAGCTACTAAGGTAATCAGGGCAGAGTGAGATAATATGTGCAGTGTGTATGATAGAAGAACAGCTGTAGTTTATATCACAGAGGTTTGTGAAATGAGGATTCATCATCAGAGAATGTGAGCAGGGTTGTGTGGAGCTCTAGTACTTTTCCACAATAAATTAAGTGACTGCATCTTGTATTTACCAAGGAGAAAATCTTAACACAATAATATATATTTATAATCCTTCTTAAAGTCAGAAATCCATCTACTATTACATTTAAACCACAGTCTATAATTTATAATACCTTCTCCAATTTACCACACATGTATACTGTCGTGGTCAAACAACCGGCTCTAACAAACCTACAACAAAGACTACCACTAGTTCTTGTGTGGGGAGCTTAAGCGAATTACTCAGAGTCCGGTAGCGTCATTACTATCTCTCCCGGTGAAATAATCTTAGCCAGTATCAGCAGCTTTTGCACTGTCGTTCACCGATAGCCCAATAGCTATTGTTTTTGTGCAGCCAAGTAACAAATCATACTGTGCAGTAATACGTTGTTTTTTGACAGATGGTGGAACAAATTGCGCCACGCTTACTCAAAAGAAAATTCCGGCTCAAATCTCCCGGTTAAGCCATTGCAAAGAATACTTTTTCACTGTTGGCCAGGGTCTTTTCAAGCTATGGTCGTTAATGTGGTCTTTACACCGATTACAACAAAAGACAGTACTAGTTAAGAAAACCTGCACATCCAACGATTTTGGGAATTTTCCTTTTGGTTGACAATCAAAACCATGGTCATTGGTACGATTCTGCTGGAAAGAAAACAAAGTTCTGCGGACTTAGCTCTAACTTGAATTAACAGTAGTGACTAGCCAGTTTTAAGTCATTGTACTCATACGTAAATATTGTTCAGCTGGAGCCATTTTTAAAATCCCAGGAATACAGTTGATTTCACCACACCGTCACCATGACGAAGCTTTAAGGACATTTATCATTGTTGTAGGAGAAAAACTCAGTTCAGCGATCCAGCCACTGTGCCACATAAATGTTGAGACTCATCGGGCTGTCTTTACTGCCCATAAGGAGGTGGGCCCCTCCAATAATATTAAATTTTTAAGCATTGATAGCTCAGCGCACCTCTGTGACAGTTCGGTAGCATACATTGCTTCTAAGGGGATTAGTGAAACCAAACTGCCATTATGTTGACGTGTGTGCGTCATTATGATACAGACAATGAGCGCCAAAAAATCCAAGTCGAATACATCCACATGAATGACAGGTGGTCAGTCAGTAAGATTTTGAGCTAACAATAGTTGAAGCAGACTTGGCGTATGCAAGAGCTGCTTGACAGATTACTTAGATTAAAAAAGCCTCTCATTATCTGGACATACACTACATACGGAAAAAGTGCTTAGGAAAAAAAAAAAAAAAAAAAAAAAACATTAGCTCATGGTGAGGTACACTTTGACAATTGTTTATGACAACCTCCAGGGTAATATGAACCTGTTGCAGGGAAAACTTTTGGGGGGTGCTAGGGGGCTATGCTACATGTCGGAGTGGACCCTAAAACACAAAGGTATCCGATCACTGGAGTCCAAAATGTTCAAACTGGCGTAGGTTGCTAAGCATTTCAAAATGAGTCGAATTTTTCCGCTAACATAATCAAAATTTGGGCCAGTTTAATTTCATTTACAAATAGTTTAGCTGGGTTGATTTTGCACGGATGCACTGTACGTATTATTGCGGACTGTGTTTTTATGCATTTCAGCATGTGCGTGATCGGCGTGTACGTAGCCGGTATGTTTCAGTCACACTGCATATGAAATTATGCACAGTACTTACGGGTGGAGAAAATCATGAGTGTGCTTCAAAACTTTTAGATGAATGCAATAAGTGACTCTGTAAACATTAATTTAAATATTTAAATAACAGGCACCATTGTTAAAATTTAAGTACATGTATTTAACCTAATTGCCGCGTAGGATGGTGATCGACTAGTGAGCCCATTCTGATCTTTAAACCTAGCATGGATGCATGTTCATAAGACCTTCGTTATGAGTTTTCAATATACATTTATACTCGGTGTTTTTACCATTTTTTGAAAGATCCTCAGCATAACTTCTGAGCTTCTGCACTTACACAGTGGGTGCGCTTTATACAGTAGATGCAGATATTAGGAAACTGTAAGGTGTACTTCAGCAATTCTGTCAGATTTGTAAAAAGCAGATGATCATGAAAAGTATTCCCTATTGAATTCCGTGTTTTTTATAAAAGCACCATGTCTTAACTTCTAAACACGCGGACTACTTCAGGATAAAGCTAACGGGATGACTCCACTTGAATATGAAGCTTCACCGATTCCGGCGTAAAAAGGCGTCAAACCATTGAGTTATCTTTAGCCTGACTGTCTTAAACTCACCATTCGGCCTTAGTAAACGCAGTTGGGGGTTATTGCACCCAAATAATCGTGGGGCTAAAGTTCTATCTTTGCCTAATTGTACAATTCTAACTATTCGAACGGTTTGCTAGTCTTCATACAAAGATAACTAAAGTCTACTATTACACAATTTGACATAGTATCTGTTGGTAAGAGCATATAGCCAGGTAAACTGTATTTGCACGAAAAGTTTCGAGCACAGTAACACCCCAATAGGAAATGCACGGAAGTTGAAATTTGAAAAGTTCTTTGGAGATGCCCTTCAAATTTCTGCACATATTTCTAGTTTTAGTTCAGTTTTGATAAACCGTAACTCAAATGTAGGCACCGTCGAAAGATTATTTTTTGAGCAAAAGTTATAATTGCCACGGTGAAAAGGTAAATGAAGAGCACATAACCTGTCAGACTGTCTAAGCTTTTAAATATTTGTGGTAATTGCTTCATGGAGAAAGATTCAGATCGTTATTCTCCTTTAAATAGTAGCCTAGGAGCTGTGGCAAGTGGAATTCTGCCTTAAAACGTACTCAGGCATACCTTGGGGAATTTTATCAAACGGCCACAATTTTGTAGATCCCCAGTTAGTGCTTAGCTGTGGTTAACTGATAAGTGGGTAAAGAAATATCTGTCATTTTCTGTGGTGCTTTACAGAATGAAAACATGAGGGTGCGGTACAGCAGCTTCTTTTGTACAGTCTTTCAGTGACTCTGTGTACTGTGCTACTACTACATGGTAGTGAGGGCCAACAAAGTGATAGAGAGCAGAATCTGAGATCTGTTCTTTAATAATAAGTTCAGTAGCATTTGAGGTTGTTTCTGCCCTTCGAGATCCACTGGGATTGTAGTCATCACCAATTGTATTCAATCCGTAACCGTATGGTTAAAAGATCCTGCTTTATACAATAAAAATGTGGTGTGCTGTGAGGATATTGTTTGTACCAGTAGCCAAAAACGATCATGTTTGTCTCATATGAACATTTCAGAGTAACAGTTTCTGTTTCCTCTCACAACATTGGCATCTTCATCTGAATTTTATCTGCAAAACTGCCTGCTGTAATGAAAAATGTTAATAAATAAATACATAAAATAAACATTTAAACTATTTTAAAATGTTCCTTAAAATTATTAAATCAATGTATAAAATATGTTGTTGTTAATACAATGAATTAAGCTGTTCGGTACTGAATATGTAAAACCTGTAACTACAGTGAGAATCAGTGTGTGTATCTCACTATGTACAGTAAGGTGTAGAGTTGAGTCATTTCTGAACACAGCTCTGTGAGGATTCTGTATAATAGTGCTGTATGTGCTGAACTTTACACATGAGGGAACACGTCTCTAGAAGACCACACCCAGGAAGTGCTGCTGTTGTAGTGTACACTGTACAGATCATCACTTCACAGTATCAGTGTAAAATGATAATTAACACACTGTCTGACTTCACCTGTATTTGGAAGTTGACTTCAGAAATATAATGTTGGTGAAACTTCTAAAACTTGAGTGAAAAAAGCAAACATGACATCCTTTTCTTTCTTTCTTTCTTTCTTTCTTTCTTTCTTTCTTTCTTTCTTTCTTTCTTTCTTTCTTTCTCTTTCTTTCTTTCTTTCTTTCTTTCTTTCGATTGTCCTGACACTGCTCAGTATAAGCCGTCTACCATGCAAAGTGGTGAGGAGCTCACATTACATGGTTGTCTGAGACTTGTTCTAGCGACCTTCAGTAGCCATCCCCTGTTCCTGCTATTAAGGTTTATACATGATCAAAATGCCATCCTAGTATCGGACGTAATTTGGTAATTGGGTTATTTATGTTTTTACTGGATGCTTCCAGTCCCCAACGGCGAACTTGCAAAGTTTTCGATGGTTGATAAGGTTTGGAATTAGTACACAATAGACCCATTAGGTGCTATCCCCAGGTCGCCGGAATGGTCATTGGTGTTTCTGGGCATATACAATAGTCTAGATTAAGCCTGGGGTTACATGAAAATACCATCCAAAATGGAACGATTTGAGAGGTTATTTCTTTAGTTCTATTGACAAACGCTGGCCCGACATAAGATTTCGAACTTAAACAGTCCTTGGTAAGAATTGGGGCCCTAAAATTGTTGATAAAGTTTCTATCTCAGTATTCGACGACCTCTTATAGCAGCAACATCAAATGCCTAACCTAATGCAGACAACTGATAGCCACTCCGGAACCTGTGGAGCTTATTTAAGTGAAACAGGTGAACAGCTCAATACATGTAGTAAAAAGAGTGAACAAAAATCTCAAAGGCTTCACTACATGGCACTTTTGTACAGTGTGTATGAGTTTTGTGTCACTGTGGGCTCCATGGCACAGTAGTACAGTGCAAAGGTTCATGATACTGACCCTAGGTCTTCGATAATAAGATCTCCAGTTTAATGGAATGCCATAAACTTTCTTTTCTTTTCTGGGATTTTACTTGATTATTGCGTGCTATGGATATTCACCTTAAATGCGCAGCGATCTGAACACCGTATTGTGCAGCTCTTTTATGTTCCTGACATAGGAGAGTTAACTGAATAAGTAGACATTTTGCCAAAAATCATTACCTCAAAACAGATACACTGCTAAACTCTGGTCTTGATTGAGGTTTTTAGGCTCAATGCATGATACCAGTGATACTTCAGAAGACAGCTAGCATCCTTCTCGCCCAGCAACTCTATAAATTGTATGTCATCATTTATGTGCAGGTCAGTGTGGTGTTACTGCGTTCAGGTGAAGATATCTCGGATGGTTTGTTCTGGTGTAATGCTGCTGCCAGTAAACTGATTGGACCCCTTGTCCTCGGAACCTCAGCTTGCAATCCTAACCATTACATGGACCAACAAATATTTCTAATGTCATGGTTTCTTTTAGAAAAGTAGACAGCAGTAGTCTGAGTGAATCACCTCTCACTCGGTAAACAACTGTGACATCGTTTACGGTTCAGTAAGAACTGATATAAAATCTCTTTCTGTGAGCAGAGTTTTTTCCAGAATGTACCTAAAGGAAGTTCCATGTCATTGATTCGGGCTAATCGGCATGTTGTCAACAGTAGATTTACAGTCTATAAACGGTTAGATTAAATTCGGCGCCTTAGTAATCGGCAAGCTAGTCCCCAGTGGATCCTGACTTTGATAAATGACACTTCTTGATGTGAACCGACCATTAAAAGCAATAAGGTTTCTTCGTGTTGTAGGGTCTTTAAGTATCAGCAATCCTGTTTTACCTGTTTGGACGTTGAAATAACGTTTGAGGAGGCTATGAGCTCCGCTTTGTGACTAGTCTATTTTACTGTTGACGATGCTGCGCCAGTGGTGCCTCCAGTAATAGTCAAATCAACGAATAGGTTGGTGCCACATTAATATGCACTTTTCTAGAAGTTATTTAGGGTACCCCTGGGATTTTTAGGTACAAATGGATTGAGCTGAGGTACGATCTACGTCTGATTCAGGAAGTCCCAGCTCTCTTCAATTTGGGTTCCGTCTAATCAACATTAAGGCAGATAGGATCAGAGACTTAAAGTAGCTGGACCTACCTGACTGTAATACCAGCCCTAGTGGTGGATAAACAAAAACTGGCTTGAGTTATGCTTTTAATTCAAGGTCAGAAAATGTTGTACCGCTAATGGATGGGGTTGGACAGCTGCACCAGTTTAGGAACAGTCACCTGTGTATCATGCCCTACCACCCAGTCGCTCTAGAGTCAGTCCTAAGGTGGACGAGTCGTGGTTATATGGATTCGATAGGGTCTCAGCACAGGCATTGTACAGTGAATTGTACTCCTTTTTACTATCACTCTTTTGCAAGGAATTGTGTTTGTCTACTTGCTGTAACCCATGTTACTTCTGTTAGTCTGAGAGTTGCCATCTGCGGTAATGGCATTCAGATCGGTCTGTTTTTGACCAACCCGTTTCAGTAATCAAATACTATATCTGTTTTCATCCATGTGGAATTAACTTGGTCAGGTACTAATGAACAGGTCCTCGCAGATATTTTATCAGCGTTTTTGTGGGATGGAGCATGTTGATTTCAGTTGGTGCTAGAGTTCACAATTATGTTGATTCAAGACTTGACTGAAACTGTTGTTGGAGCATATCTTTTTGAGCCTAGGTTTTTTTCGAATTCTACCCTTGCTGACATTATGGAGGTCTTAACATGTATAACCCCTGCATCCGATTTTACGCAATAGAGTACTAATGAAAGGTCACGGGTTTGGGACTTAGTAAAACGTAATAAACAGAAGACATTAAATGCAACTAAAACTGCGTAGCGTTTTACCGAATTTATTGTCATAAGCCAGCAATGAATTCAGTCTCAGGATCTCTAGATTATGGTCATTACTGGTCGATCCAATAAAAGCAAATTGCACAAGCAACGTTTATTTGCACAGAGCCCTATCGACTGTACAGTATGAATCATTTCATAACTTATCCCTTTTAAATTCTGAATGGATGGTGGTTGAAGGCTGAGGATAAGGGTGGGTTACTTGAAACGAGTGGGCAGAGCACAGAAAACGTAGCGCTACTATCAAGTTTTTTCACCTAAGCGCATCAGAAACGTCCCAGCGGTCCGTGCATCAATTAGATCAGGCTGAGACATACTGGTTACGCATCACCAGTGATATTCTTCTGAATTGACTATTTATGAAAAGTACGAAATCCATGCACTGTCGTTCCTTCGACTGTCACGCCCTATCAGCGAATGAATAACAAAGAAACGGACGGTTGACTTCATTTGATCATAGCTCAAGGATGACATCTAGGCGTAATGCTTAAGAGCCAGTCTTATCCTACGCATGCTTTCACAGTATACCCAATGAAAACCAATAATTTAATGGGTACCGCCATGTTAGTAGAGACAGAAGTCCTCTTGGAGGGGCTTTTTATCCGACTTCTGTCTATACCACCTCTGAATTCCGCTCAAATAATTCCTAAACTTAGCGTACCTGTCCCAACCTGGTTCAAAATTACTATGAGGTTGAGGCATCCTGTTGAATACTGTTCTAAAGGATTCTGATGGCAATATGGAGCAAAGACGTAGCGTCAGTGACACCCCATGCTTCCAACATAGTAAACTTAATAACACAAGTATTGCCCCAGGTTGAGAATACACGTCTGGACTTGAGGCTCCCTTAACTTGCGTCCTGTCAAACAGTAAAAGCGTAGCAGTTTTTTGGCTCGGGATCTTCACAAAAACATATGCATAAAAGCCAAGGTGAATAGTTTAAACTTTTGCCTAAACATAAGTGCAGTTGGGCTTCGAAACCTAACCTAAGGTGGGCAGCTTTTAAAGGTTAGTAGCCAGACGCCAAGGAACTTGAACATAGGCAGCATGTTAAGCATATCCTGCAGGCCATATTTTGCCGTCATGTTTTCTGTGTTAATGAGTACCCCTGGAATTCGATTTGCCGCACGAAGATAAACCCCAAGGTAGATAAACTGGCAGTCCTGCATGTCTTCACAATGATGTGCATCACATAGTGCCAGGAGTGATGCATGAATCAATGTCATAGTCACCAATGACTTCACGATTGCTTAGGTGACTAATGAGTGCATTTGGGGAATGGAGTACAGTGATTCATCAAGAACATGGGTTAGGCGTCACCCCAGGAGCGGTGATGACAGGCTGTTAATTAGCTGATCACCTGACAATAACCCAGCTTAACTTGCTTAACTACAGAGCAAAAATTCGCCCAAAAAAGTATGCAGGAAAAAAATACCAACAGGTGACGTCAGCCTTGTTTAGGTTCATCTACGAATACCAAACATTTTTGAGCACTCGTTCTGTTTACACAAAAGTTATCCATCGGGCTGTAATGGTTCATGGAACATTTTCTAAGTGACTAAGCTTTAGAGACCTCGAACAAATAGTGTGCTGGATTTGAGACTGCAGCAGCAGTCTGGCAGAAACATCATTCTTCCTTTTGTTGGTAAGCCGAATGTCTTTGTTTAAAAAGCAACTGATAAGCTGACATTAAGAGAAAAAAAAAAAAAAATCCTAACTTTATCAGTCAGTCAGAACTATCGAAGCCTCAGCTTCATACACCCTAAATGAAAACCAGTGGGTAGAAAACAACCTTTCAAAAGAGTTTGATGTTCAAAACCATGCTGTCTTCCACAGCCGATTTCCTGCATACAGAGTTGGGCCACGAATCTATTGTCAGAACTATGTATCGCGTAGAGGAATCCGCTACTACCAGCATATCGTAAAAGGGTTTCTGTAACTGATACAGCAGGTCCAGCAGAGGCAAACGAAATTTCTTGCAGTAATCGGGGTGAGGGATCACCGTTTTAATATCCTTACTTGATTATGCGCTATTTTTCCTGGACTTATGGCTTAAAACCGGACTTTCAGAGCAGTTGCAATATAGACTGATGACGTGATTAACAGACTAGAGCTTGTCTAGCCTCTTCGCATTAGAAGATCACCGCTTTCAGTGAACTATTTTTAAAATCAGCGACCAGGACAACCTAGCGCTACGGGGTTTGATACGATGAGCACTTGGTCACCTGTCATAGTGTTCAGGATGCTTATATGTAAACCCGGAAAAAACTCAGTATTAGGGAGTCTACATAACCTGCGGTCTCCTTCCGACTGGAATCCATGGAAATGGAAGAGTAAAGAGTAAGTCACTAGCTGAGGAACATGACATAAGGCTTTGCTTTCAAAAGACCTCGGTTCGGATCATTGTTACATTGACTTGAAATAGTAATGCTCCTGAACAGTAGGGAGTTACGGGTGGACCAGTGCAGTACAGTCCAAACAGTGATATCAGTTGAGAAGTTCTTTGCCTGTAAAATCACTAAATGACAATGGATAGGAGACGCTCCTTAAGGTGTAAGCCGTCTAGAGATGCTCAGCACCAGATATTAATTTAGAACTTTAGTTGACGGTGTCTACTGTCTGGCCCATATGACTTGTTAGGTACGTTCCTTTTAAGTTTTACCGGAGCGGTCACCTATCACTGACTTCGTGAACTAAAGTCATAAACTTTCAGTGAAAGGTGACACGGTATCAATGAGCAGAAGTTTCACATCTTTAATGGTCAGAACATGAATTCCACCTGATTGATTTACATCTTTCAATGCCAATCATTTTAAGAGTGAAAGACAATTGCCCAAGACATAACATTTATCTCCTTTATAAACTGTCTGTGAGCTTTACTGCCTAGCTTTTTTATGCCGGAATATGCTTTCAAATCGATTACACCCGGCGACCTTTTCTAGATGAAACAGCCGGAGGTGTGCTATGTAACCCTGGTGTTTGTACCATCAGGCTGAGCCCCTCCAGCTAGTTCTATTAATAGAATTTATCAAGAAAATCGCCCATGATGTGGGCATTGTACAAGCTCTTACACAAAATTAATTACCACCGTGCAATTTGATAGAGCCTTAAGGATAAATAATCAACTCACCTAATGTACTGCGTTAACATTCCTTACGGACTCATTAATATATTACCAAACATAACATTTTGGGGCTAACATTGCGCTTAGAAATTTTAAAACCCACGCATTTAGAGTCAATATCACTACTAACCTAGACGCTCCGATAGATTCAAACGCCGCAGTTAAGCGTAACAAAGGGTAGAAGAATGCGATTATCCAGGAGGCAGGGATGGGTGACATCCTTGACTGTCCTTTATGAATGTTTCAAGCTCAGCTTCAATCATCTGAAACAGTAATTTTGAGACTGCATACACTATAGGTTCCTAAAAACGAAGTTACCTCATTTAAGAGTCTAAGTTCGACTAATAAGGCACTCGGTTTTAGGTGATCAACATATGTCACACTGTATCAGCATGGGGAATCCGGATAGGGCATCCAGCTCAGCGTTGGTCGTGGCGGACAAACTTTCCAATGCAGATGTCCACCTTGCACTTAAGTGGTGCACTGCGTTTGGGACACAAAATAAAACAGGAAACTGCAGAGATCGCTGGACACGGTAGAAGACCTGGTCACATACAGTAGTGGGAGGCTACTGAAATTGTGCTGGTATTCAATACAAGCGGCAAGCTATGCTTAAGGTGACATTTTTAACATCATCCAGTATCCTCAGTAATGTGCTGATCTTATGGACATGTTAATGCGAACATTTCCATTCGTAGTGACTGTCCCATTGCCCACTTTGGCCCTAAATGCAAAATGCAAACCTCCCACTGGGTGGGTTATTTTATCCTTCCTCAGTTATGGTGGCTAGCAGTTGACATGTGCCCCAATCCCACTGAAGCTCACATACCAGTTCTTTAGCACTATGAGCAGTGTTCGTGATTGTCACCTTGAACCCGTTGCAGGTGAATGGAAGGGTATGGGAAAAAAATGAACACGGGCGCGGGTTTAGGACTCTGCATGACCAATTGGCTTCATGTCAATCATTATTTGGATACTAGCTGGGTGGCTGGGTGACCATGCTTCTAGCCAAGCTGGACTGAACATATTCAGTAGCAGATCATGAATGAGCAAGTGCTAGGTGATTTCCGAGAACATAAAGATATGGAGCTAGCGGGCATGTTCAAACCTGATGCAATGAATAAATAGACCTCTGTATGCATTTGATCGATAAAGGGGATAATCCCAGGTACTTGCAACTAGCTCAGGCCCCCGTTTTCTTCACCGCACTGAGTTGCCTGACCAAGGTACCTCACAATACGGGTATCTTCGTTCGGAAAATGGGCACGACCTTTAAGCAGCCACCCATTGGTAGTTGGTACACCTATCCTTGGATCCGATAGTATGATTACAAAATACAGTGTACCGTTAAAGACAAGTCCACCTTTCAAATATGAGCTACTCAGTGGCAGTTGCAAACCCTAATCAGGCCAGCTAAAGTCTGAACATTCTTGCCTGCTGACTCCAGATACGAAGGCGGTCTGTCATATGGGACTCACTTCCGGTTTTTATAACAGTGCGTAATTCCCCACTACTGCGCCTCAATCGAATTCGATTGGGCATCATCTGATTTCACTGCCCACCCCTTTGGCGGTAGAGCTACTTCTACATAGTAGCTGATATTCGGACCAACTGTGCCCTGTAAGATGGTTGACTGGAAAATTAATATAAAGTACTGTTGGGTCTTGACAACTAGCTTGATCTAGATCTGTTAGCACTTTCCAGCTTTGACCATTTATGATTTCTTGGGGCGGTGCAAGGTTCGCGAATGGACCGGCGTCGAGGCGGTGCTGGAGACAGATCTTAGTGTTATTTACATTTGTTTTTCGCAACGTTCAAACGGTGGTCCAATTTTGCCATTTCGGGGAACTATAAAATAAGATAACATTAGTTGCCGTCTGCAAAGCGATATCTTTTGGATACCGGCTTCCAACCTGATGAGGATCAAACTTCCTGAGAAATCGGTTGCTACATTTCGGAGCCCTTACACTCTTTAGGCCCAACTAATTCTGAATTGTAAATTGGATCAGTGTTGAAAGCAAATTCAATAAAAGCCCTGTTCAAGGTAAAAAAAGTTGGTAGAACTTAATTGTCGCAATACATAGAATTGATTATGCAACGTACAGGGGTCGTGATGACCCTTATAGAAGAATCTATTAGTAAATAGCTTATCGCGCAAATCACATTTGGCCCGCGTGGCCAGGTATGACTTTTGTAGTTACAAATAGATGGGCTAGAAACCTACAGGATCAGGGCCTTTATTCCAAACCCTCGAAAGCCATGATCTTAAGTTGCGCAGTTTCACCTTACGAACGGCTGTTATGAAACCTCAGAATGTGTAGATAGCTGATACACGAACAGGGTTCAGTTTCTACTTGTTCTGTTAACTCCAGTGGGCAAAGCTCTGCGAGCGAAGAAATTAGTTTAGCTTCTCCCAGCTATGTAGTGTCTTTACAGAAATACGCTTGATTCATGGCGTCTCTACACTTCAAATAAGCATACTATTCATATTGTTTTGGTCGGTTTGACGGTGGACTGTGAATTGCTTCACCCATTTTTTGGTAGTGCGGTTTACAATGATTAGTTTATCAACATTTGCTAGACAATTCAGTTGGGACAACAAGGAAAAAAATTTTTAGGGTGTCCACGACCATTTACAAGGACACATGTGCCCCTAGTTTAGAGGCATTGAGTGAAAGTTGATAATACGAAACGTCAGCTCCTGCCTGCGAAAATCATCTGCATAACGATGGACTTTTGAATTGTTTTAAACATAACCATTCTTAAATTAACTCACATGCAGTAGAGATGACTTGGTACTGCCCTAGATATTCGAAATCCAAGTGAATCGTCAAAGAAATCTTGTCAGACACAGCTTCATTCGAGTCCAAACATACTTCACATTGACCAGTTCTGCAAAGCGCGCAATACTGGAGTCAGATAGAGGATAAGCGCTTATTAAAAGGAAACACTGTTTTCAAATTTGGACTAGGTGTAGCATAACAAAACAGTGTAAGCATTATGAGGTTTTTGTACAGTGCAGCTGGATTTCCTGTCACTGTGGGCGCCAGAGCACAGTAGTATAGAGCAGAGTCTGATACAGCAGCAGAGGAGATGATCAGATCCACTTGTTTTATTAGTTTATCAACTGCAGCATCCAGACGTGGTGGAATTGAGTTACTTTTCAATTTAGTAGATTCATGAATATAAAGAAGGAACACAGGTTTAGATTTTGGATGTTGTCTGTACCAGTGCAGGTAGGTGTTTGTATCACTTGTCCTGTACTTGCAGCTCAGAGTAACATTATCACCTTCATCTACAACTTTATGAGTGAAAAGTGGCTCTATTGTATCTGCCATGGAGTCACCTGTCATAGAGAAGAAAACAATGTTTAAACTTTTACATAAATAAGTTAGAATTACGTAAGTAAAACACATGTTGCTTTTTTGTTTCAATAATCACAATTCACATCTAATATTTATAAAATGAAAAAAAAAAACTCACCCAGTGAAAGCCACAGACACATGAATATAACAGTGAGCATGATGAATGGTTTTAGCTGAATGAAAATGTTTTGAGGGCTTTCTGTACTCTAATTCTGTAATATCATAAAGGTTTGTGAAGCTCCACCCCACAGCATCACATGACAGAGTCACCAATGTGAGTTCAGTGTTTCAGACATTATGCTTTATTAAAAAATAATAACAGATGAATATATGTTTATTTATTCTAATCATGTTCTAATAAGTTTCATCAGATTGGTGTCTCTATAAATCAGTTATATAGTTTTTAGAATTACAATATAGATTTAAAATATTTGTTTTAATATGTATAAAATATTATTAGGTAAGGTGGGTAGTTAATTCCCTAGCTTGGTCAGAGCAATACCATGTTAACGAAAGTGCCACGTACTTCTGGCTGATGGTGCAGTTTGGGGCTACTTTCTGGTACATGTTGGGGCTCAACGAAAAACCACCTGTTGTGACCTGCCCGAAGCGACCGATACATGCACCACTTGTGGAGCATCAAATCTTACAGGGAGTTCTCCTTTGCCTGTTTTTCAAAAGAACGAGCTAGGGCTAGTCTGGGAGAAGAGGTTTTAAAGCAAGTTGATCAGAAACGTAGCACGAGCTTGCATAATGGACGTTCAACATTGTGCATACTGCCGAATAAAGACGTTACCTGCTCAAGTGCAGTGAACAACCTTGCTTACTTCTTTTTTACAACCAGACTATACGGGTCTACAATCGCTCTTTCAAATAGACCGTTACCATTAAAAATCGGATCAATATGCGTCAAGAGAACCCGAGTAGAAAAGTAAACTTTGTGAGAGCCCTGATATCTGGTACATAAGCTTTAGGAAAGAGTTGATGCTTCACAGCTACTGTTCTGAGACAATGATCAGTACATGTAGTTTACTATGCATTATTGAAAACGTTTTTCCAATTATGTTTTAGGCGAACTACGTCCAACTTATTGCGAACTGAAGGCTATTGACGATTTCCTGAACTGTGAAGGGGTGGTGCTCTGAGGGATTGAATGGAAGCTCTTCTATGTGAAAATGGAACTTTGACTGGATTTGCTCAACAGCGCCCAAATACGACCCGAAATATCCCATTCAGTACACAGTACCGTTTCACTACGCTATTTAAGCACCTGTTAAAAGGCGGCATTCCTGTGCTCTTTATGTAAAGATAGAAATCTTCCAATAGTATAAGCTACCCAGGCGCATAAGGACTAACAGGCTGAGTACTCTACATTTCATGTATTTCCGCACAACTCAGCTCAGCTGCTTGGCATTGGATTACGCATAAGGCCAGTTACTAAAAATAAGAAAGTGGTTAATAGAGTAACCTTTGCATCCGGGACACGGTTATCAGCGTTTTCAAAACATGGTAATACCCACAGCTTACCTCATACACTCACGCCAGTTTTTGAAAGACCCCCGCTGGACCGCATTTGACTCTTTTCAATGAGTGGAGTTACTTCGGGATGTGTTTGTAACTCTGAAAGCGCTCAGATTTTCAGTTTGGACTTGGACTCAATTGTTCAGATTTGATGCCTAAAACTGTTCGCTTATTACCCTAGCAGTTACCGGCACAATTGAGGCTGGCTCGGTACAGGAACGTCATTGGGGTTGCCCTCAAACGTTAGCGAGTGTACTTCACATGGGATATAGCTTATGGGTCACATTAATTGGGGTGTTCCCAAAGCGATAATGCTGGTCAGATCAACGACTGCATCTAGAATTATCTCAATGAGGGTCATTGATCATAGTAAGCAGAGACTGTAATCCCAAAGTTGGGGCTAAGTTAACTGACTTCACTCAGCCTCTATTCACTGGTATAGTCTGCAATGCAACCCCCTACCCCCCAGCGGGTTTGAGCATATGATCCATTACGCAGGTGCTACCTAAGGATGGCCAAAAGGTCTGGCACCTATATGGCGTGTACTGCAGCTGAAGTATTTATGACTGACCACCTTATGGTTACACATGTTTCACAAAACGTCCCGCCCACCATATTTGCAGTACTTCAGACAGAAAGCCGTGAACATTTAGGTATTCTGTTCTATCAAAGGGATCCCCTAAAAAATGGACCCTTTCGGGGAGGGCACTCGAGCTAGTGATTTCTTAATCCCTTAAGGATCAGGGACGAAGTGGCAGCAATATGGTAAAAATGGAGCAGTGAAAAAATAGGGTTTGTGCAAAGTTTCGAAGAACACCATTGCAGCATCGGCATTCTTAATAAAAATTAGTGTCAGCCAACAGGTCTAGAATGGGACTAAATGAAGCCGGGGACTGTAGTTGGAACAGGGAGGCATCGGTTCCTCTAATATACAGTTTTTACAAGCTTCCACTTTTAGGCCTGAGGTTTTCCCAGGTGAATCTGAAACCACTTAAAGGGCATTAGGCTTGGAAAATCAACTTGGTGGGGCTCAAATTTCTTTTGGAGCTAAGCCTCAAAAACTAGTGAGTAGTGAGGTAATGGAGTATTCGTTTGCTTCCGTTTATTACGTTTTACTTATCAAATGTTCTTTTGTATCCACCCATTGAATTGAAGTCAGGTGCTCCGTAATTTAGCATCCTCGACTACGATGCGCTTAAGATACCTACAGTTGCATTTGCAAAAATGAGGCTTATCCCGTCATTTGAAAAAGCTAAAATCGTGGCAGAGTCATGCTGTAAGCTTAGCGTCAATGGCTCATAAAAAAACTCTGTAACATTCATCAGTTGTCTTTAGGTTAGATCTTTATGATTTTCAGCTCCAAATATGACTCCCACCTCAGTCGCATGCTATCGCATCAGGGACGCAGCACATTGGCAGTAAGTACACCTGATATTTACTTGGGAATAGACTTCACCCCGTCAATGAATTCCCACCCGCTTGTTACCCATCCTGCTTTTATTTTCAGGATACGTTTATTTCAGTCGCAAACAAGGCATGTCATATCTAGACACTCGACCTGCTTGGAGTATATTCTACATGCACTGTCTGTGGTTATCTCCTGATATGTACCAAGGAGTTTTGTCACTGTTGCATGCATCAACCGGAAATATCTGTCATCTTCTGTGGTTTCTTCAAACAAAGATCATGTCAGCCAGAAAGTACTTTTGTACAGTTGTTCAGTGACTCTGTATTACTGTTAAGGGCTCACACTACTAGGATTGACAAGTGTGTGTGGGCTAGGACACAAAAGTGATAGAGCAGAATCTGAGATCTGTAGTCTTTAATAATAAGTTCAGTAGCATCTGAGTTGTTTCTGCTCATCGAGATCCACTGGGCACATACGTGTTATCTTCGACACGGCAGCCTTTTGACATGCCGGGACCGCCTGAATGAGTATTACCTTTTATACAGTAAAACTGTGGTGCGCTATGTTAAAAGCCAGTTCCCGGGTCGTAGTACCAGTAAAGATCAGGCGCAGTACGTAGATGAAGAGGGTGACATTTCTGTATTTGATTCATTCGTTTAGCAAATCCTTATGAACATTTCAGAGTAACAGTTTCTGTTTCTTTCTCCAATGTTGGCATCTTCATCTTCATTGCCTACCAGCTATTATCTGCAAAATTGCCTGCTTTTTTCAGATAAAAAACAAAATATAAATTAATAAAGACGTTTACTTAGAAGTAAATAATTGCATTTGCATCCATTTCAAACTTTTATTGGTACAAAATGTGTGGTATGGAGTGTGAAACATCCATACGTGAGCCACACTGTATTTTAAAAAATAAATGTTTTCAGATGGAATGTAAAAACTGTTCCATGAAATAATACAAGTCCCTTGTGAAGGGTAAACCCCAATCTCTGGACTGAAAAAATCCGTGGCACCCACCAACAATTTTTTAAGCTACTAACAAGGTTTTTTGAAATTATGAATATGATTTTTACCTGTAGCTGTCCCAACCACAATAAGTGTGAGAATCAGTGTTGTGTATCTCACTATACAGGTGTAAGTTGAGTCATTTCTGAACACAGCTCTGTGAGATTCTGTATAATAGTGCTGTATGTGCTGAACTTTACACAAAACACGTCTCTAGAAGACACCCAGGAAGAACTGCTGTTGTAGTGTAACATGTTTCAGATCATCACTTACAGTATCAGTCACAGTGAACTGACTACATTAACTATTTCACTGTTACTGATCATTAAGCAAAAAGGCTAAATGCAAGATCAGGTTTTGAGAACATAAAACAAAAATGGGAAATTGCCCACATCCCTAGTTGATAGCTCACCACATTTGGTTCAGGGTCACAACGCTACGTCAGTTTCTACATTCAGCATGCCAGTTAAAGCCCTAATCGGAGGTATGAAGACGGTATGCACTCCACCACTTTTAACGGTTACATCTCCGTATACCCATGTAAAAAATCTGAAACATGCAGAAAAGGCCCTACATTGACAGTAAATCCCCAGGTGAAGTTTAGGGAGTTTTCTTTATTTTATCAAACAATTAGAGCTTGCTAATTATTTGCATTGTATCGCAGTTCGGAGCTGTCTCAAAACAACCATGGCTGGCAACAACCGTAACTTCAATGGCTCACCGTGCAATTGCGTACATGCTACAACCATAGTGATTCAGCCCACCCTTGGGGTTTTCCACAGAGTCTCACATAGCCAAAACATTTTGGGAGGGGCTAAATTTTATAACTGCACTAGAAGGACCGCTTTGCATCTCCGGATGTTGTAGTCTTTTCCCTGCACCACTGATTAGTCTAAATCATTAGCTACCCTTTTGGGTCCATGCACCATACACATGGCAGAGCTTTACGTCTGTGCTCTGCTAAGCATCGGTACGTGGGGTCAGCAGTGTTTCTGGTTCAGTTTACGTGTCCATCAGCCTTATGAATTTGCTCGATTTCAGTGATGAGAGGTATTAAGATGTGTTTAAGCATTTCTGCAACGACTGTTGCAACACTCCTCACAATAGTGGGTCTGGCGTACCTAATGTTGACGTCCCAACTGGGTCAAAGACCGGCTAATGGGTATAGAGCAGGGCATATTTGCCCAAAACGGGTCCCTAGCCCATCGTTTAAGGGTAACAGGATGCGGTCGAGGACATTTAATGCATTGGCTGCCTTAAGTTCACGCTGTCTCGCTATAAATTGCACGCTACCCCCTAGCGTTTCTCCTGCCCTGGGACTCTGTCGAGGGTTGCACTGATGGGGTGCATGGAACCATACTACGACGCACTCCAATGATTCTTATTTAATGACGATAATCTGATTACATATTATATACACCAACTGTGTTTCTGATTACAGGCGCCCTTGGGTCTGAAGACCTCCACGGTCCAGCTTTTACTAAAGAACTGTGAGACTGCAAACCCCTGTTTCTAGCCACTGGATCATTCAAAGCAATACATCAGTCAGTAGGGACCTCAACTCTGTCTTTATAGTAGATTCAAAAAGACTGTGCCTTTCTGTGGATTTTTAACTAAACTATACTCGTGGGTTTTAACTTTTTATACTCAGTTAGCTTTCGGGAAACCTGTTTTCAGGTGAACCTAGTGACATTTTACGTAGGTATAAGTAAATATGATCTTGTTATAGTCATGTTAGGTGAAAAAAAAAAAAGCTTGGGCTCAGCTAATGCCTAAAAAACTGGTTCTTTATCAAAACAGCTCCATCTGTATATAATTTAACCCCATGACTTCTGCTGCAGTCATGTAAACCAGTGAGAAAACCTTTTGTACAGTGGGTTGGGTTTCCTGTCACTGTGTCAGGCGCAAATTAGCTGCGAGACCGATTAGCACAGTGCAGAGTCTGATACAGCAGAGATGTCAGATCCACTTTCTTTATATCTGTTTTAGTATTTGTGATGGAACACTAATTGAGGATGGGGTTTGGAAAATCATCCCATGCGTTGCCACAAATGATTAAACTGTGGCGACAAAAGGAGGTTGTCTCCACTAAGAGCCGCAATTCATTACAGCACCTCATTGGTACCCTATAGCAGTTAGTAACTTTGATCACAGTAAAATGATCCCCAAGGGAGGTAATTTTGTTGATACTGTTTTGTACTACCGAAACCTCAGGTGGCACGCACTTGTCCTACCACTGACAGTATATGTGCAGGACAGTGTGATGTTCCTTCAGTTGAGAGAGAAAAACTTAAATACATGGCATGTTTGGACTGTATGGTTTATGCCCTTTTGTATATGTGATTATCAATAAAGCTTTTAGATTGCTTTACCTGCATCCTATCGACAAACACTCAAACACTATGTTTTTAACATTATTGCATAAAACCCCCATAAGCATTTTTGGAGGGCACCCGTATGCTGATCAATTGTGCTGTCAGAATAGCTTTGAAGTGTTATAAAATATAATAAATTAATGTATAAGACTTACTGATATCACAAAATGAGCTGCCCATCAAAGCAAGAGGAAAATAACATTGTGATCAAACTGAGCGACCTTGATAGAATTACGGTCTCCAGACAACTATCTGAGGACTGCTTACGAATAAATGACATACACAAAGTAAGATTGTACAAGTAAGTGGCTAAGTTGTCATTATTTCACTTCAGTGTGGGATGACCACCTAATCTTCACCTCACGCGTTCTCAAACGCACAGTTTTTCTGAATGTTAATGCAAATACGTTTCATGATAACTGTGAATGAGTCAAATTTCACATTTCGAGTTCTAGCCATGAGTAAGAGTCCTGTCATAATAAACCAGGGCTTTTTTGTGACCTATGCTGGGTGTCCAAAACTTGGGTACTCATGGTTTGAAAAGTTCCTGCTAGGTTTATGGTGCACACAGGTATGAGGAACCCTGAAAGTGCACTGCGTGACCTGACAACATTCGATCAGTCAGGAGGTGCGCTCTTTCATGGAAGCTGAACATTGCTCATGACCACACCTGACTAGTATTGCTGAACTTCTTGGAGCCCCCATAGTTGTCATTTAATCTACATTCACGGGACCTGATAAGAACAGTATTTTTAGCACGCCTTAAATCAGTGAGTCCTTTATCTGAATACCACTGGGTATCTGGTTAGACTCAATCACTGAGGAGCCTGCGACCATAGGCAGCTTCAATGACCTGAGCTTTAAAACACAAACATGACTGTGCCAGTACGGCAGTTTAATAATGCTTGAAAGTGCCACTGCATTCAGTAATGTTTCTGATCAAATTTGCACCCCACAGCAGTGGGGCAATGATCAGCGATGCAGTAGAATGCTTAATACTCTGGAGGAATATAAATGGTGTTAAGCTGACCTCTTATGGAGCATGTCACTTAGCTTGATAAAGCCCTCCATTATTGGGTTGCTATGCCCTTTATAAAGTGAAACAACTGTGCCTCAATGTATTTGACTGACCAGAAAACAGTCTAGTTGTGTGATTTCTGTCCTCAAATGGAGATTTCCATTACACAATCAGACCTCACTATTGTTCAATGAACATTTAGTAGTCTCACCCACTGAAGGAAAAGCATAATCACATCACTGTTACACCCCAATTTTACATCAGTTTCCTCCAGTGGATCTGTTGATAATCACCATAAAAGGCACTGCATCCCTAAATGATGCATGTTGAGTTCCTTATTTCGGGAACTACTGTCTTCTATTCGGGAATTAACCAGATGACTCAGTAGCCCTTGATAATAAAATGGTTAGTCTAACAGTAGGGAACTTGACATTTTTGTATCCATTTGTTGAATTCTCCCAAAAACTGTGTTCTGCTTCAAAAAGCTAATGAATTCAATTCCCATAATATTAGTTAACATTGCAATAGACCAATTGTAATACCAGTAAACTGCTTGTTTAAAACTGCAACCCCATTCTCAAATTTAGAAACACTGATGGTGCCACAAGTGTTATATTTTTATTAAATCAGGAGAAATAACAGCATGACCCTTAGCAGAAATCATTCTTTTAGATTAAATGTTTACAATTAATTTTTAAAAGATTTCTACATTTATTGTTGGAATTGGAATTAAGACAAAAACCTGTATTTGATTGAAAAAGGTGAACAGCTCCCCCTCCTGGTAAAAGAGACAAAGCTTCACTTTTTGTACAGTGGGTATGTAACCTACTCCAGCAGGAGAATCACCTGATTTACTTTCTTTTTGTCAGGGCCCAATGCATTTCACACCAGGAAGAGCGTCCGTAGTTGGGGCCCACAGTTTAGGGTCTATGCATTAAAGTCCTTAGGCTAAAAAATTGTGTCAAGTGGGTCACAAAGAATACAAACTAGCTTTAGTGACTTCGTCAGAGTCATCTGTGAAACTGATGTTGATTCTGAACAGCTTGCCGGGAGTTATGCTTCAGTGCCAGCAGATGAAAAGCACCACTACAGGGAACTGAGATTGCAACAGGGTTTCAAATACAATTGAAGTATTAAATGAAACACACCTTGGTGGCCACACCGATGTCTCCAAGTTTCATCCCAAGGTCATATCTTTGAGCCCATCTATTTCATATTTAGAAAAGTCGAAGAACTAATGGACAGCCTTGTAAATTAATGAAAGCAAGTATGCCTTAGCTAACAAAACATCATGACTGGTAGGTCAGGTCCATAGTTTAATGTCTGCAGTGACTATTCGCAGCATTGATTCAGCCTTCGAGCAGTAAAAGCTATGGAGTAAACACAGTCAACACACAACTAATATCCTTCAGGATAACAGAAAAAAACGTTGATTCCACAGTTTGGTCAATTAGACCTGAATCCGGTGTATGCTTTAATGAACACCACACTATTTCATGTCGAACTCTCGCGAATCATGCTATGAAAAATGATTATGGTTAATTTCATGAAGTTTGAGGAACTAAAATCTAATTGGCCTTAGCACTGTGAAAAAATGTTTTCCCCTTGATTCACCTACAAGTTTGTGTAGAATATAAAAGACTTACCAATGATTTGAACAACTATGAAAAGAAAGAAGAGGAACATGATGGTTGTGTCTTGCAGTAGATATAAATGTCAGTATCTCTGTGAAACTGTCTAAACTGTATCTCACCACATCGAGCTCCGCCCACTTTTACTGAGGTGTAGTCATGACAATTCTGTCATCAATCCCTGTAAATTCTGCCCTCATTTCATGTGAAATTACAAAGATGGAGTAATAATATCTTAATTATTTCTGTTAATGTCCAGGTTTTGCTGCATTTTATGATTAAAAATAATAGGAATTTAATGTTTCTAAAATTAAAATATTAGTTTTTTGTTAACTTCACTGATATAATAAGACATTTATTACAGTTTTTGCAGGTCACCAGCATTAAAATAGATTTCTGAGGATAAAAATTAATGTACAGTTGTTTATCTCTTTTTAGTTTTATTTTCTACTTCTTTTTTTCAGTTAAAATGCTTCCACAGTTTTGTGTGTGTGTCTGTGGTTAACTGATATCAAGTGGGTAAAGGAAATATCTGTCATTGTCTGTGGTTTTCACACACTTTAGGTTTTTGTACAGCCATTCAGTGACTCTGTATTACTGTGTGTCATAATCAAGAGCACAGTAATAAAGTGCAGAATCTGAGAGCTGTAAATTGTTGATAGTAAGTTTAGTTTGATGTGGTTTGTGCATCTGAATCGAGATCCACTGGTTATGTGTACTTGTATCTGTGGTTTTCAAAGGGGTAATAGTGGTCCTCGAGTGCTTTTTGCAGCCTGCTTTAAGCACAATATGCAAAACTGTGGTGTGCTGTTAGGATATTGTTTGTGCCAGTGAAGCCAAATACGATCACTGCTGGTCTCATATGAACATTCCAGAGTCACAGTGTTTAATTCTTTTCCCACAGTGTTGGCATCTTCATCCATCCGCCCAATTTTATCTGCAAGACTGCCTGCTGTAAAGAACAAAATGTAAATAAATAAAAACATAAAAATAAACATTTAAACTTTTTTACACATACTGCATCCAAACCTTTAATTAAATTTTGTTTTAGATAATACAATGAATAAATTCATGAATATGAATTACCTGTAACTACAGTGAGAATCAGTGGTGTGTATCTCACTATGTACAGTAAGGTGTAGAGTTGAGTCATTTCTGAACACAGCTCTGTGAGGATTCTGTATAATAGTGCTGTATGTGCTGAACTTTACACATGAGGGAACACGTCTCTAGAAGACCACACCCAGGAAGTGCTGCTGTTGTAGTATAACTTGTATGTAAAGTCACTGGTAGGTATGTGAAGTAACGTCAGTGTGCTGTATCAAGTGCCATGGTTGGGCAAAAATACATCAAAATGTTTTTTTTTTTTTTTTTTTTCTTCTAACCTCTTTATTCCATTGAACTGAGATGTATTTTTTTTTTAATATTTAGCTGTGAAATATAATTAACTACTTAAATTTTACACTTTTTATTTTAAGAAACATATTCTATTGTAAAGGAAACTGATGAACTGCATCACATTTCCTAAGGTGTTCTCTGTATTAGTGAATTGGGTTGTGAGGAAGTATGTAGTTAGTATTTAATCAGATTATTGAGTATTGAAACTGTTCATTCTAAAAGTTTAGTGATAAATAGAACTACAGAAAAAGTCACATGGTGCAGACAGGAGACATGTTTTAACTGATCTTTATTCTAGGGTTGTTTACACTCAGGAACACTGAAGATGAATTTGGACAGTAAGTAATATAAACAGTCTGCTACACAATGGTTTTGGGCTACAATTCTCATGAACATTTTCATTCATTCATTCATTCATTCATTCATTCATTCATTCAGAATGAGCTGATCGTCTTCAGTGAACAGCTGAAAACCTCAACAAAGCTAGAACTATAATGAATTGATATTCTTTGTCACACAGATGAGGATGGGTTCCTTTTAAGGTTCCTTGAGCCACTGGCTTGTTCATTATGGATAAACTAATTATCTATAAATATAAAATATATTTTTGTAATCTTTTAATTTCTGTAAAGCTGCTATGGGGGAATGTTTATTGTTAAAACTGCTTTACCATGTACTAATGGTAGGGCACAATCATACACACTCACACACATTCACATACTACAGATCATTTGGACAACAATTAGCCAACAATGCATGTCTTTAGGTTGGTGGAGGAAACATCTGAAGCATAGTGGAAACAAATTCAGCACACACAGTGGAGGTGAGATTCAGAACCCTCAATCTCAAAAGTGCAAGGCAAACAAGCCAACCTCCAAGCCACTGTCTCCCCCTGTTGGCAGTCTTTAGTTAAACATACCAGTGTAGAGGTTTTTGTACAGTGTAGCTGGATTTCCTGTCACTGTGGGCCTCAGAGCACAGTAGTATAGAGCAGAGTCTGATACAGCAGCAGAGGAGATGATCAGATCCACTTCTTTATTAGTTTTATTAACTTCAGCATCCAGACGTGGTGGCATGGGCTTAGTTTTTCCCCCAAACAGATCAGTGTAAAGAAGGAACACAGGTTTAGATTTTGGATGTTGTCTGTACCAGTGTAGGACGGTGCCTGTATTACTTGTTTCGTATTTACAGGACAGAGTAACATCATCACCTTCATCTACAAATTCATGAGTGAAAAGTGGCTTTATTGAATCTGCCATGGAGTCACCTGTCATAGAGAAGAGAAAATAATGTTTTAAGCTTTTACATAATGAATCTGAAAAATACAGTATATAAATCTCCATTAAAGTTTTTGTGAAATAAAAAGTCAGTGTATAACTCACCTAGTGAAAGCCACAGACACATGAATATAACAGTGAACATGATGAAGGTTTTAGCTAAAAGAAAATATTCTGAGGTCTGAATATATGAACATCTTAAAGCTTCATGAAGCTCCACCCCACAGCATCAGATGTCAAAATCAACAGTGTTACTGACAGCAAACACAAAGTGTAGGCAGGTGGGATTATGTAAATACAATCATTTTTAACAAAAAAAAATATAAACCTTTACTTTTTAAACTAACAGTAAAACAGTTCTGTATTTTAGTGATGTCTCCAAATGAGTGTGTTCAGCTATAACAGATATACTGTATCACCTAATACTAGAATTATTAAATAACAATGTTTATTAAGAATAAGGACATTAATAGAGATTTATATTTTAGTAGTTTTATCAGAATGGTGTGTCTATAAATGAGTTGAGCTACTAAGAGTAATCAGGGCAGGAGTGAGGATAATATTAGTGCAGTGTGTATGATAGAAGAACAGCTGTAGTTTATATCACAGAGGTTTTATTGTGAAAATGAGGATTCATCATCAGAGAATGTGAGCAGGGTTGTGTGGAGCTCTAGTACTTTTCCCACAATAAGATAAGTGACTGCGCCATCTTGTGTTCACCAAGGAGAAAAACCTTAACACACTAATACATATTTACTCCCACATACAGGTCATACACACATTGCTAACATTTTCAATCCCAGGAGCAATTTAAAGTCAGAAATCCATCTACTAGGAGCCACAAAAAAAAATAAATAAACAGTCTAATATTGATAATAATTTCTCCAACTCACCACAAATGCAACAACGTGATGAAAGTCACACTTCAGCCCTGAACACAATTCTAGCAATGCACAATTCAAGTGCACTTCAGCAGGTTAACGGAGGTGTGTGTGTGCTGAAGTTATTGTCAGTTTATGTAAAGTTCTGTGTTTTCACCCCGTGTCTGTGTGGGTTTCTAAAAAACATGACTATAGGAAATTTGCTGGGATAAATTTAAGTGTGAATGAGTGTGTGAAAGGGTTTGTGCATGGAGTTCTGCAAAGGACTGATATCTCATTCAGGGGGTACCTGAATGCACAGAAATGACCCGTGTAGATAATTTAATAAAGAATTAATGCATGTACCAACAATATATTCTTTTTATAAATACGAGAAACAATCCTTAAGGGTATTTAAACTTTTCAAAATATTTGTCAGAACTTCCTTCAATATACTTTAACAAAACTGTGTCAGTGTTTTTGTACAGTGCAGCTGGATTTCCTGTCACTGTGGGCACCAGAGCACAGTAGTATAGAGCAGAGTCTGATACAGCAGCAGAGGAGATGATCAGATCCACTTTATCTACACGAATTTTAGCATCCATTCGTGCTGGTTTATTGGAAACTAGAGTTCCAGTCTGCATAATATTAAGAAGGAACTCAGGTTTAGATTTTGGATATTGTTTATACCAGTGGAGGTTGTAGGTTGTTGTACCAGTGATTTCATATCTGCAGGACAGAGTAACATTATCACCTTCATCTACAGCTTTATGAGTATAAAGTGGATCTATTGAATCTGCCATGGAGTCACCTGTCATAGAGAAGAGAACATAATGAGTAAACCTTTACACAATCAATCTACATACCTCGTATTAATATCCAGAAAAAAAAATATGATTAAATCAGTATTTAACATAATAAAATAAATCTATGTATAACTCACCCACAGAAAGCCACAGGTACATGAATATAACAGTGAACATGATGAATGGTTTTAGCTGAATGAAGATATTCTGTGCTCTAACCAGTTAACATGATTAGAGTTCATGAAGCTCCTCCCCACAGCATCACATGACAGAGTCACCAATGTTACTGACAGACTGTTGATTCTTACTGAAACACACTGGTTTTACATTCAGCATCACATGGGGAATCTGTCCACATTTTAATCAAAGTCATTATTAAATGCTGCATATTAAAATCAAAGCCTTCATTATTACCAGCATATTCTAAACTGTATTATCATCATTTACCACTGATTTTAATGAAATCTTTAAAATAATGGATTGTTACCCAACCTGATGTCAGAACTGATGTGACTACACCTCATCTTTTTCTTATGAAGTGCTGAAAAATTAAACTTGATTGAGGGCTGTGGGCCAAAATGATTATTAAAATGGAAGTTGCCATGATTCCCCTTCATTTATCAATTCATTATATTTAGATATTAAATAATAAATAAATAGAAAACAGCTCAGCTAATGTAGATTTATTTTCTGCACTTTCTAGTTCAATGAATCATAGCACAATGCAAACATAGAAACAATTCCATTAACAGTACAATAGAGTTTAAAACAACGATTCAAGCTATAAACAATAAAGCCATATGCCTGCAATATCAGTGTCCTCTAATGAGAGACATGAAGCTGGTCGTTATTATTCAAACGTTATGGTAACTTAGTTATGAATCTATGTGGCAATGGCATCCTCCTTCCTTTTTTTTTATCCTGGTATCATATATGACACATGATGGGCCAAATCAAAGGTCAACAGGGGCCATCTTTGGCCTGATGACCCTAGTTTGGGCATCTCTGCTCTACACTAAAAGATATAATAAAATTAGTAAACTATTGCATGTTTTAATTGCTTTTGAATTCTTTTCGTATTTATTTTATTTTGCTGGATTGAGTGAAGGTTGCAGCCTGTCCTACCTGTCTTCTTTCTCATATCTATTATTTTTGTTTATTGTCACTAGACTAATATGATTTAAATTCTATTATTATGCTTAAAAAACTGTTATGCTGCCAATCATTACAGGAGATTCACTGATACAAGATAAATAATATTTAATTACTTTTAGTTTAGGTATGAGTCTGACTGCTTGGTGGATTAAGCTGATGTACTGTTTCTGTCTACTGCATTTAATATCTGTATAGTTTTTCTCATGTCCTCCAGATTCTCCTTTTCTTTTCCCCTTCATGCTAGTAGATGGATTGATTACTCCAGATAACTCGTAAGTTTGAATGTTAAATCTATCAAATCACGATGCGACAGTTAAAATAAAATCATCAAAGTTACAGTGTTCCATACAGTTCTAGGACACATTACTGATCCAGGCTACTTTAAAGATTAGTCTCAGGTTCCCCCTAATTGTATTTAGGAATATTGAGACAATAAGTTGTTGTAGATCAATATTTTCATCTCCTGCTGAATTCCATCTGCTTAATTAAGGCACAATATATTTGTGATTTTCTCAATAACACCTGTGTAGGAAACACTGCTGAACTAATACAAGATTTCTTTTTCCAAATCTATTGTTAATGAAGAAAATAAGAGAAAGTTTAGGTTTTACAAATAAAATACATTAGCAAATTATCCTAATGATTGTTGATCTTCAAAAAGAAGCTGAAATTATAAACAGGAGGTTGAGCATGCAGAGGTAAACATGTAAACAGCTCCATCTAGTGAGAAAAGCATGAATCTGCTGCAGTCATGTGTAGTGCTTTTTGTACAGTGGAGTTGGGTTTCCTGTCACTGTGGGCGTCAGAGCGCAGTAGTACAGTGCAGAGTCTGATACAGCAGCAGAGGAGATGTGCAGATCCACTTTCTTATTAGTTTTGTCATGTTTTTTTGTCAAGACAATACGTGGATGAGGTGGTTGAGCTTCTGTGACACGTTCAATTCTTTCATCAATCAGCAGCAGAAACTCTGGTCTTGATCCAGGTTTTTGTTGATACCAGTGAAGACTGTAAACTGATCCAGTATATGTGCAGGACAGTGTGATGTTGCTGCCTTCAGTTACAGATAAAGTGGTTTCTTCTGGTTTAATGCTGATATCAGCAGATTCTACTATTCAATCAATTACAAAAATATATCATGACCATTTTTTCAATAATAAATTTAAGTTTCTGTTCATTAAAAATTGATAATGCAATGTGTAATATAAAACTTGCCAATATCAGCAATAGTGAAGAAAAGTAAGAAGAGGAGTAACATTGTGATCCTGAGTGTTTAGTTCAGACCTCCAGCTTTAGAAATAAATATCAGGGTTGTCTCTGATTGTCTCTGATGTCTCCACATGTAGCTCCGCCCACTCCTTATTTATTCATATTCATCACAACTCTGCTTCATCTCATACTGTAAAAGCGGCCTGACAGATTATTGTGTTACAGGATTCATTCAGTTTGTTTATTCAGTCTGCTGAACGGCCATAAATACATACAGACATATACACATTTTCATAATGTTGCTCTTGTACACTACCACAATGAATCAGAAATAAAGTAATAATGATTTTACCAAAGTATAGAACTTTAACATTAGATCAAAGAGTTTAACAGAAATATTACACTCACATTACATCTTGTACACAGTCCCTTCTCTTTCACAGGCCCACATCTAATTACACAAAGTAACAAAATAATATATATTATTTATATCTATAATTTTGACATTATTGGATTTTTTTTATATATAAATGCAAATTCTTTACAGTGGTTGACTGAAATCTGAAACTCATTGACATCACCAAATACAAAGTTTCACCCTTGAGATTTTTTAGCAGGACTTTACTGAAGTTGCTTATTTGTCTTTCTGCCAAAAAATATTAGTGAATGTAATGTGATTGATGTGTATTTGGCATCTTTAATCCCTCTTTATTCTTCTTTACGATTTCACTCAGCTGCATCTCCTACCACAAATGTTTCTTGTGTCTGTGGTTTACTGATAACAAGTAGGTGAAGGAAATATCTTTGATGAGTTTTTGTACAGTCTTTCACTGACTCTGTATTACTGTGCTACGTCTCTAAGAGCGCAGTGATAGAGAGCAGAATCTGAGAGCTTTAGACCTCTGATAGTAAGTTCAGTAGAGTCTCTGGATGTTTCTGCCTTTAGTCGATTATCATCAGGAGTGCTATCATAACCACTATATGACCTTGCGCCTTTATACAGTAAAAACTGTGGTGCACTATTAGGATATTGTTTGTACCAGTAAAGATAAATGTAATCACTGCTTGTCTCATATGAACATTTCAAAGTTACAGTGTCTGTTTCTTTGCTGATGATGTTGGAATCTTTATCATTTGGTCCAATTTTATCTGCAAAACTGCCTGCTGTAAAGAAGGAAAAAAATTAATTAATGTAGTTTTTTTAAACCAAACAATTAGATTTAAACATAGATGTTAATTAATAGAATTAAGATACTAATGAATATGAATGACCTGTAACTACAGTGAGAATCAGTGTTGTGTATCTCACTATGTACAGTAAGGTGTAGAGTTGAGTCATTTCTGAACACAGCTCTGTGAGGATTCTGTATAATAGTGCTGTATGTGCTGAACTTTACACATGAGGGAACACGTCTCTAGAAGACCACACCCAGGAAGTGCTGCTGTTGTAGTATAACTTTTATTCAGATCACTTTACAGTATCAGTGACAGTGAACAGAGTCTTTCTAGCTTTCAGCCTCTATAAATATCTGTTTTACTGGGAGGATTATGATGAAGGGAAGCAGATGATAATATTGCTATTAAAAGCTTATTTTTATATACCAAATATTTCCTATTTAAAGATTTTAAAATTATGGCAGTTTTCTGAGGCTCCCACACAGAAAATAATAAATTAATACTAATATTGAGCACAAAGACATTGTGAGTTTCTCAGACAGCTGTGTGGGATTTGTATGTGCTATAAAGAGTGTTAACTACAATGTGTGTAATGTAACTACAATATGTCTTGCTGAAATACCACTGCAAACTGTGTTCACATTTAACTGTTGGAAGACAATCTATTATAATAACGTAAGTATTTTTAAGGTGAGTCAGTGCACTTTCTGGTGGAAAAAAGTGTTGAATTCATATGATTTCACTACACCATCTTGTGAAGTAAAGAGAGACTTTAACACAGCAAGTGTTTTTTTTTTTCACTTGGGTTTATCTCTATGATCCAGTTCATCCTAAAATATGGGCTACTGGGAAAAATATATTTTTTTTATTCACAAATCATGACAGTAAGTTAACACAGCGGTAATATAAACTCATGTATATATGCAAAATGTTCATTCAATATGCTGTAATTAATTGGATTTGCTGACAGACATTGTTTGTATTAAGATACTCATTCTTATAAATCTACAGCGTTTCATCTGAACACATCTGGTAAAATGAGGATTGAAAGGCATACAAGTAGTTTAGCAGAATAACTAAACTGTGTAGAGGTTTTTGTACAGTGCAGCTGGATTTCCTGTCACTGTGGGCACCAGAGCACAGTAGTATAGAGCAGAGTCTGATACAGCAGCAGAGGAGATGATCAGATCCACTTGTTTATTAGATTTATCAACTTCCGCATCCAGACGTGGTGGCATGGGGTTAGTTTTAAATTCACTTGGATTGATGAAAAGAAGGAACACAGGATTAGATTTTGGTTGTTGTCTGTACCAGTGCAGGTAGGTGTTTGGATCACTTGTTTTGTATTTGCAGGACAGAGTCACATTCTCACCTTCATCTACAGCTTTATGAGTAGAAGGTGGCTTTATTGAATCTGCCATGGAGTCACCTGTCATAGAGAAGAGAACAGAATCATTTTTAAACTTTAACCCTCTGGAGTCTGAATTGCCGCCGGCGCCCAAACGTGCTTTTTTTTTCAGATGCCAGCAAAAAGAGCTGAAACTGCTCGGTCATATTTGATCAGAAATGTCAAAGTAATACATCATTTAAATCTGTAAAGGGTCTACTTTCATTTGTGTATGCCCACTACATTAACAAAACGTTGTATTTTTTTTAAATGAATAAAATAGTCAGGGTGCGCCATCTGTCGCCTTTGTCTGCGTAAACTTTGTTTAGAAACACGTCATCAAAAAGCGCTAAAACTCAGCCATTAACTGACACACGGAAATAAAAAATATATCTTTAGACAGCTTAAAGTGTGTAGTTTTAGAATAAGTCGGTGAAATAAAAAAACATATGTTTTCAATTAATGTAAATCATGTAAAACCAAGTAGAAGCACAGATTTTCCACCGCAGCTCATTATCTGATAATGAGCTGCGAGCGGACACGCCCCCCCGCTATTCACAGGTAAAACAGTTCACACGTTGAGTCACACACACACACACACACACACGCCCCGGACAGTGGCATAAAACAATGCCAGAGAATTTACCTTTTCATCTGAAGAAGATTGCGATGCCGATGAGGAGCGTTTGCATTTTGAAGAGCGAGGACTTTTCTTAAATTATATTTAGTTTAAATCATTATTGCATTGTATGACATATGCAAACAACTTTACCAATGACACAATTAGTGATGTTCGTGTGTGTGTTTTATAAACAGATGTGATCAAGCACCTGCTCCAAAAGGGCAAAGGCAGCACACAAACAGTCCACCATGTCATGGAAGGATCAGACAGATAACGACACAGTTCCACAGACTCTGCAATTCCTGCCTGTACGTGAACCTGAACCTCAACTGAGGTCTTCTGACTCTCATTCTCCATGTAGTCTATTTAAAATGTTTTTCCCCTGACAGTGTTGTGTCAACTCTGTGCCACAACCCAAATGCTCAAGCTGCCAAGTCAATAGCCAAGTGACGCAAATACAAATGGAGAGATGTAACCGTGAGTGAGATGTATCACTACATTGGGCTGTTATTTTACATGGTAATGGTAAAGTTGCCCTCCATCATAGACTACTGGAGACAGAGCAGTATTTTCACAATTCCCTTTCCAGCAACAATTATGTCAAGGGACAGATACAGGAACATTTCGTGGAATGTACACATGAGTCACCCAGATGCAGACAAAGAAAACAACAGAAAGAGTGGCACATCTGAACATGACCGTCTGTTCAGAGTGAAACCGTTTATGGACACAATCCGTAACACATGCAAAGCAATTTATCATCCTAGAAGACATTTAGCCGTGGGTGAGAGGATGGTAGCATGTAAAGCTAACACTTGGAGGACACAGTACGTAAAAGCCAAGCCGACTAAGTGGGTGTTCAAGTTGTTTGTTCTTGCCGATTCCTCAAATGGATACACTATTATTATTTAATGCATAGTATTGTAGCCCTACAGGCTAGGATTTGCAGAACCCTACTGTAGTGTATTGTGTTAGTTTTTGTTGCACTCTTTATTTTTTATACATACTGTACTGTATTGTTTTATTGTTACACAATTCCCTTTTTAATGCTGTCCTTGCTAATGTGTATTTTTAATAAACACAAAGGAAACACATTCCTTGTTGTAGTACTGTACTTCTCACTGTGATCCTGGCTCAGTGATCCACAGCTCATTATGTAATCGACAGCTCATTATGCGACCCATTGTCTCTGAAGCTGTCAGTCACAGCATGTCGACGCCTCTTCAAAATGACCTTTCAAAGTAGAAAGTGTTTTTTAAATTTTAAATCAAAGTATTGTTTAATGTGAATGAGCAGGCAGGATGATTTTCACATGATTAAAAATAAAAAAACCTACATTAGAAGCTCTGTTCTCAAAAAGTCTTGGGGAAACATGTTTACTATCGGTTTTGTGGCCTTATTTCAGTGAGGTTTTTTTGCTTTTTCAAAAACCACGCGTAAACCTTATTTTGTCAAAAATACAAACAAACACATATAAGTTGTTTACATATTATGGTAGCCCAGTTTGTTCTGAATACAGTGTAATAAGTCTTTTGTCAATAATATATTTTAAAAGCAACTAAAAAGAACCAAATGTAAGAGCATGTCAAAATCTGTCAAGGGGTCAAAAACACCCTCAGACTCCAGAGGGTTAAGGTGAGTCAATGCACTTTCTGGAGGAAACAAGTGTATTTTAAAGCAGGGGGTTAAATTCATATGAATTCACTAAACCATCTTGTGAAGAAAAGAGAAAGACTTTAACACAGCAAGGATTTTTTTTTTCACTTGGGTTTACCTCTATGATCCAGTTCATCCTAATGGGTTATTGGGAAACAGAAGAAATTCACAAATCATGACAGTAAGTTAACACAGCGGTAAAATAAATTCATGTTAATTAATTCAATATGCTGTAATTAATTGGATTTTCTGACAGACATTGCTTGTAATAAGATTCACTTATTCTTAGAAATCTTAAGAGTTTTATCTGAACACATCCAGTAAAATAAGGATTAAAATGCATACAAGTAGTTTAACAGAATAACTAAAGTGTGTGGAGGTTTTTGTACAGTGCAGCTGGATTTCCTGTCACTGTGGGCACCAGAGCACAGTAGTATAGAGCAGAGTCTGATACAGCAGCAGAGGAGATGATCAGATCCACTTGTTTTTATTTTTATCCAGTTCAACATCCAGACGTGGTGGAATGTCACTTTTAAATTTAGTAGATTCTTGAATGTAAAGAAGGAACACAGGTTTAGATGTTGGATAATGTCTGTACCATTGCAGGTTGTTTACTGCACCACTAAACTTTGTATAACTGCAGAACAGAGTCACATTTTCTCCTTCATCTACAACTTTATGAGTGGAAAGTGTTTCTATTGGATCTGCAGTGGAGTCACCTGTAATAGAGAAGAGAACACGCTCAATCCAGAAATACAGTCAGACTCACATTCTACTGTTTCTAAACACCACACAGACCAAATAATCACTAATTCAACACTTAATATTTCTGAAATCATAAAATGAATGTATAACTCACCTAGTGAAAGCCACAGACACATGAATATAACAGTAAACATGATGAAGGCTCTTAGTTCAGTGAAAAGTTATGTACTTTAACCTGGTAACATCCTAAATGTTCATGAAGCTCCACCCCACAGAATTACATCACAGAGTCAATAATGTGACTCATAGAACTTGACCTATAAGATATCATACTCTGCCATCTTGTGGAGAAAGACTAAGAAACACATAAAATGTTACTCAATTCTATCACTATGCCCCAGATTACATTAAATTAAAAAATGACTGCTGAGAAAAGAGGGGTTTTCTATTATTCAAATAGTAACAAGAAATATTGATTCGAGCATATTTTCATTCAACTCCATAAAAAGATTTGAATTAAGAGCTTCAGATGCTTCACTTCTGTCCAGAAATGATCTGTAAAGTGTTTATTTAAGGTAACTGAATGATCTACTGTATGTAATGACCAAAATCTGTTTATAGTTCACAACAGTAACCAGCTATTGAATGTGTTGCATTCTAGAAAGTTTAGGAAGTTTACTGGATGTGTTATCAGAATCTACTGATATTCGGGAGAAAGAAACATGTGCACTGAATGCATAAAAAAAAAGTTAATGGAGCTCCAGCGTAGAGATGCTGCTCCATACCCATCTCAATATTCCACAGAGCCAAACATTGACCAGTAAAGCAATTAAAGATGAAATGCTATTATTATGACAGTACATTTAGCAGAATAAAATCTAGACCTTAATACTAATTTTGCATAAAATATTCAGCATAAGTTGTGCTCAATACTGGCTAGATGTTGGAAATGTATCAGAATAGCACATTTTACAAAGTTAAACAAGAATAAAGGATAATTAAATTCATTTTTATTTGTAATGCAATTAACAATTTCTAAAAAGCAGCCTTACAGAGATAAAGTGGTAATAAAAGAACGTGTTTGTCGCTAATGAGTAAGTCAGTGGTGAATGTGACACCAGTTACACACTAAATCCACCCCTAAAGTTATTGTGCTGCTTAATAATTTCACAGAGCTTTAGGCTGTTGATGTGGAACTATTCCCAGCTGCACAGTGTGGTCTACAATTAAAGAGACCTCCATCCATCCATCAGGATGATTAAGGTACTGCAAATGATCCAAAACGCAGCTGCACGACTTGTGTTCAATCAGCCCAAGTTCTCCCACACCACCCCACTGCTGCGCTCCCTTTACTGGCTTCCAGTAGCTGCAGGTATCAGATTCAAAACATTGATGGTTGCCTAAAAGGCCAAAAATGGACCAGCACCATCTTACCTCAGTGACCTCATCACATCTCGCACTGCACCACGCTGTCTGAGATCCTCCAGCACTGCTCGACTGGTACCACCTTCTCTCAGAATGAGAGGTAACTATACTTCAAGGCTCTTCTATGTTCTGGCACTGAGGTGGTGGAATGAACTTCATCTAGATGTCTGTACAGCGGAGTCCCTGACTATCTTCAAGCGACGGTTGAATATCTACCTCTTCCTGAAACACTTGAATTAGCACTTTCCAAATTTGCTTTGTAGAATTCAAGAATTATATTTATACTAAGTTTGTAATCTTGCGTATCAGTGTAGATTTATTCATTGCTAGAGACTCAAAGCACTTTTGTACGTCTCTCTTGACAAGGGCGTCGCTAAATGCCGCAAATGTAAATGTACACATATAAAATCTCTTTAAATTCTTTTGTAATGGTAATTATTCTACATATTAGTACCTCTAACATCAAAAATTAATAGCAATGATTAGTTAATAATAAAAAAATAAAAAAATAAATGAACAAATTAACTTAAGCTTAACTTTTGAGGAGAGTCGTGGCTGGCGTGAGGGGGACGAGATGGGATCCATGAGAACTTCTGGTACAATATCAAGAGTTCTCTGTTTTGAATGACGTTCACTATCACTAACAGAATCACTTAATTTACACTTCCTGACTTTTGGAATTATGAATGCACACATGCAGTCACAACTCCACAAAGAACACGTACGAAGAGACGCTTGCAAAGATGCTTCTACAATAAGTGCTGCTCGGTAAGTGGAAGAGCATGGGGTAGAGGCGAGCTCATGCAAGACAAAATGGGGTGAACAACACGTAAACATGGCGTGAACACTGCGTGATTGGCCTATGGGCGCATCGTGTTATCATCACGCGTTAGTACTTGTCCAAGAAAAATGGCATATGGTGCAAAAGATAGATAGATGTCTAGTTTGTTCTGCCTTCTGCCATAAAACCTGCTATGATGAAAATGTGAGTCCCAACCGTGACCCCAAAACATCAGTAAGTACATTTTATTGAATTTTTTAGCCAAATATATAAAAATTTGCTGATCATTTCTTCACCCACAGGTCATCCAAGATGCATTTCGTTTTCATTCTTTATTATAAAAGAAGCCAGTATAATTTTAAATCAAAGTTACACTGTACATTACTGAATTGATAAACATACTTTGTCTTCAGTGTAAAACGACTGTGTTTAAGTTTTTGTACAGTGCAGTTGGATTTCCTGTCACTGTGATCAGATCAGAGTCTGATACAGCAGCAGAGGAGATGATCAGATCCACGTGTCATTGAAAATATAAACACTTGAGAGAAACGATATTTTGATTCCTCTGTATGTCTGCATATATGGTGTCACTGACAAAAAAACCTTGAACCTTAAATACAACAGGAAGTTACACCAATGACTCACAACAGGAAACAGCACGCAGATAACTATTATAACTAACTATGACCTATTTCCTTTAGTGACGTGTGCACCTAAGCTACGCGGCCCTGTTGCTTCCTTGTATGCAAATCTCTGTTTCTGTTTTCAACAACAGGAAGCTGTCTATTACTTTGGTTTCTGTCAGTGAGGAGACTTCAAACTTGATTTTAAATGGAAACTAAAAGGTACTACTAATACTATGTATCTCTAAAAACCCGTAAGCCTAATACAGTTCATATAATGGTTCATAGTCACGTATTATAATGATTCATCAGTAGGCTAGTTTCAACATGCTAGCATCGTAATGTTCCGACACCAAGGCCATCAAATTGTAAAATGTAAAAATGGGTTAGGCCCTGGCTTTAAAAAACAAAAACTTTAATACAACTTGAATGATTGTTGAGAGCTAGTCTAAGATTTTTTCCCTTTTTTTCAGTTTTTTTTTTTTTTCAAAATCCAGGTTTCTTAAGTTTCAAAACTTGATTAATGGATGGTTTTCCTACATAAAAGATGGTGTTTCACTTTGCTCATACCAGTTAAATAGATCATGTATTATTGACTCACTTTTAGCTGCCTTTCAATTTAAATACAAAACATTTTCAAATGGTGAATGTCTTTAATACAGACGAGTTAATCCAAAATCTAATGGCTTTACTAAATGCAAAAAAAAATATCCTGAGGCTAAAGTTATTTGTGCTTGGCAGCTGAAACATGTTAGATTTGATCACACAGGTAAAGTAATAGACTATTTTGGCCATCTGGAAGACCATTCTATTTTGAATTATAAACTGGTATGTGCCGAAATGAAACAAGACCAAAAAATCCCAAACAAAGAAACGAAAAGATTCATAAGTGAACTTAATATGTGATTAGAAAAGATTCATAAGTGTATACTTTAACCCTATAATGATTGTCTTTATAAGTAAAACAAAATATATATATACTTGTAAAAATAAAAAAAGAAAATTCACTTCAATCATTTTGGAAAAAAGATAATTGTACTATTGTGTTATGCTTATTCTCTAAAATGTACAATGTTTTTTTGTTTTTGGCAGTGATTTGAAAGGATTTGCTCATATAAAGGTTTTGGGACATCCAGCAGATCCAACTATTATTCTAGGACACCATTTTGACGCTGGTGGTTACTGGATTAAAGAAGAGCTGTGTGATATGAAAAATAGGTAACTGTACAAATGTAACAAAAGTTATTTCGTACAGCAGTTTAAATCTGAAGATTATACATTCATATCTTTGTTGCTCTGTGTCCCTTTAACATTTATTTATCTTTATTTTAGAATGTTTCTACTGCAGTTTCTGCTTCTTGGAAAAGAAAATCGCATCATGATGTGCTTTAGATTCGTCAATAACAAATGGATTTTGTATGATGACGACCCAGTAAAACTCGGTATGCATTTTTGAAATCACATTTTAGGTCTAATCTAGTCTACCTTTCTTAAACACCAAAGGTAGTGAGAATCACCTTAATATCTTTTTGAGTGCATACATAATGAGATCTGACCACAAAGTCAAGAAGTCAGGATCTGGTGTTCTGTCAGATTATCAGATAGTAAAGGTGTATGTGGCCTCCTAAAATGTTTAAGGCCTTTCTGATGGGGAAAAAGGTGATCATTACTGCAAGCAATACCTCACACATAATTTCATGAATTGCACACATTTATGTGACAACGCTAACAAGGTGATTCTCATTGCCACTGCTGGTTATCCATATTTCACTTTTATGTAATTGACATTTTTATACACACATTCTAATCTATTAATGTTCTTGGTATGGAGTGACTTATTTTTATTTGTTTCACTCTGTAGGTATCCCTGAGATTGGAGAAGATACAGGAGCACAGCCACTCTATTCGTGTGCAAGGAGTTCAGTGTTGGATCTTGAATATTCAGAGAAGGATGTAGAAATGGAAGATCTGTCAGGTTATGTGGTGGCAATTCCTGAGACCAATTACTCTGTAGCTATGCCTATGTTATTGCAGGTGCTGATGAGTGAAGGAAGGTTTTCCTACATAAAAGCTGATGTTTTATTTTGCTCATACCAGTTAAAAAGATCATGTGTTCTTGACTCCCTTTTAGCTGCCTTTCATATCACATTCAATATATTTCCAAATGTCGAACGTCTGTTTAATACAGACGCGTTAATCCAAAAACTTATGGCCTTATTAAATGCAAGAAAGTATGCTGAGGCCAAAGTTATTTGCGCTAAGCAGCTGAACCATGTTAGATTTGATCACGGGCTTAAAGAAATAGACTATTTTGGCCGTCTGGAAGACCATTCTAGTTTGTTTTATAACCTGGAATGTGCAGAAATGAAACCAGACCAAAAAATCCCAAATGATAGTCCCATATGTGAAGACATACTTAGGTATGTAAAGTTTTATACTTTCACCACAAGGATAATTGTCTTTGTAAGTAATAAAAATTATTTATTGTTCTAAAATTCTTATTCTCTGAACAGTAAGAATTTTTTTTGTTTTATTTTTTGCAGCGAATTGAAAGGATTTGATTCTGTAAAGGCTTTGGGACATCCGGAAGATCCAACTGTTTTTCTGGGATACTATTTCAACACTGGTGGTTACTGGATTGAAGATGAACTGTGTGATAAGAAACATAGGTAACTGTACAAATGTAACAAAAGCAGTTTCATACAGCAAAAGAAACATTAAATCTGAAGATTATATGTTCATCCCTGTGCTGCTCTGTATCCCTTTAACAGTGTATTTATCTTTATTTCAGAATCTTTCGTCTACAGTTTCTGCTGCTTGGAAAAGAAAATCACATGACTATGTGCTATCGAGTCTCTAATAACGATTGGATTTTGTATGATAATGACTCGGCAAAGCCTACTTTCCAGTCTTTATCTTCTGATCAGATTAAAGACTGTGTAATTTGTTTGGCTGGATATGTTAATATATCTCAGGCACAGGATTATAAACTGGGTATGTATTTTTAATCACATTCACACTTAACCACCAAAGGTAGTGAGAATCACCTTGATATCTTTTAGAGTGCATAAATAATATTATCTGACCAAAAGTCATGGTATCTGGTGCTCTGCCAGATTATCAGAATAATTTATTTAGTGACTGCAGGACAGCAGGAAAAGACCATCCATAGTAATGGTAGATGTGGGCTGATAAAATGTTTAAGGAATTTTTGACAGGGGTAAGGTGACCCTTACTGCAAGTCATGTATAATGAATTGCACACATCATGTATGTGCACAAGAAGCTAACAAAGTGATTCTCATTGCCACTGCTGATTATCCATATTTCACATTTATTTAATTTGCATTTTTAAAATATACATTCAAATCTGATAATGTTCTTGGTGTGGAGTGACTCACTTTAATTTGTTTCACTCTGTAGGTATTTCTGAGACTGGAGACGTACCAGGAGCAAAGCCGTTCTATTCATCTGCAAGCGGTTCCTTTTTGGATTTTGAACATTCATTGGAGGATGCAGAAATGGAAGATTTGTCCGGTTATTCTGTAGCGCTTCCTGAAACTAGAGGAAGATTGGGATCACAGCCTTTCTAGATGTGAAACCAAAAAATTCTGGCAGCACTTTATTTTCACGTTTTGTTATTTTATTAGCTTCCATCGGTTAGGTGGGGAAGACTCCAGGTCCGACCTCCAACTGCTGGAGGGCCTGGACCTTCCCTTTATGTTAATTTTATGATTTGCTGCCAAGTTCATGTGTATGATTGCTCTCTTTTGCTTCAATAAAATATGGATTTTTGTCTTACTTGTGGGCTTTTTTAATTTAAGGTATTTATCCTACTTGGAAAGGTGAAAGGTGCTGCTCTCATTTCTCCTCATTTTTTATTTTGTCAAACAAAGTGTTAGTGTCCCAAATGACAAAGCTTTAGTTTAGCTTTAGTTTGTGTGGTGCCGGCAGGTCAGACTTATTCCCAAGGATTTGCAAGATTTAGAAAAAAAAGTTGCCAGTGAGAATACACACAACCCAATAGCCCTATCCACAGGATTGACTTGAAGAAGCTACCTCACTAACAAAAACCAACTACTCCACCCCAGGGGCTTACCTACCAGAGAATCGCCCTTCACAGAGAAATAATATTCAAAGCACCCAGGTTTGACTACAGCTGAGTCAGGACATGAGCGAAAGCATACATAAAAGCATAGTGTTTATAATAAAACCATATTGTTATTTTAAGGTTACATTTTGACTTTTGTTATTAGTGTTTTTTAGTATTACATCTTTATTCCATCACAATCACCAGTAGAAATCATTATTTAGCTTAAACATTTCTTCAATTTAATAATATTTTATGTATATAGCACTTCTAACAGTGGACATTGTACCAAAGCAGCTTTATATAAATGAATTCATGAAAATATACATTTGTAATTCATAAATTTTTCCCTATATGTTTATCCACAATAGGGAAAATTCTAGATTGATTATTCACACAATACCCATATTACCATATGTAAGATGATGATTGTTGAGCTCTAAAACCAAATGAACGTCAAAGTCCTAAAACTAAGACAGAAAAGTGATTACAAACTTAGGATCCCATCAGCCTAAACCTCTGTTGGTAGGAATTATATCACACTTTACATAAAGACATAAAACAAACAGGGTAAATAAGTGTTAGTTCAAGTTTTACAGGAAGAGGCACTGTAGATCTTTACCTGTCATTTCAAGACAGACAGTGACTGAGTGCAAAAAAGAGGCTTGATGTATACCTAACACTTGAGAGATGATGGGACCAGTCGAATTGTGCTGGAATAATTACTAGTCTGACTTCATCCTTCTATTCTAATTTAATGCAAACTGTTAAGCACCACACTTTACAACAATCAGCAAAAATCTAATTAACATGTTGCACTGAGGAAAAATAAATACAGAATTGTATTGAGAATCAAATAAATGATTATGAAGGGAATTTGGTTTTTTTTAGCATTTTGTTAAACATTTAATCATTTATATATTTATTATTGCAGAAATTTAGGAATGTTCATTTTATTTACATAAGAAAAAATATATTTGGTTCTAACCATCTCTTTGTTACACATAGAGTGGGTAAATTGACAGTTCCTGAATGTGTGGTTTCCACTGTGAAGCATGAAGGAGGGTGTGTGATGGTGTGGAGCTGCTTTGCTGTGACACTGTTGGTGATTTAATCAACACTGAGGGCACATTTAAACTGCATGACTCCCACAGAGAATGTATGTCCAAACTTTTAACTGGTACTGTACATACAAGTACATAATAAACACATGAACAATGAATGAATAGAAATTAACCCTCTGGAGTCTGAGGGTGTTTTGGGCCCCTTGAGAGATTTTGACATGCTCTTACATTTGGTTCTTTTTAGTTGCTTTTAAATATATTATTGACAAAAGACTTACTACACTGTATTCAGCACAAACTGGGCTACCATATGTAAACAACATGTGTGTGTGTTTGTATTTATGACAAAATAAGGTTTATGCATTGTTTTTGAAAAAGCAAAAACAAAATTTTACTGAAATAAGGCCACAAAACCGATAGTAAACTAGTAAATTTTTTTCAATCATGTAAAAAAGTCACCCTGCCTGTTAATTCACATTACACAATACATTGATTTAAAATTTAAGACACTTTTTACTTTGAAAGGCCATATGTGAAGAGGCGTCGACATGCTGTGACAGAGCTTTGTAGACAATGGGTCACATAATGAGCTGTGGATCACTGAGCCAGGATCTGAGTGAGAAGTACAGTACTACAAGAATGTGTTTCCTTTGTGGTTTATTTAAAATACACATTAGCAAGGACAGCATTAAAAAGGGAATTACAACAAAAACACCACAATACAGTAGTACAGTTTTGTTTGCATCAGAAATCCCTATGCCACTCTTGGAAGCAGTTCCTGTTCACCTGAAGACACAGGTGAACATCGCATGCCAGGCATTTTCATGGTGTTTTGTGATGCTTACCATGCACTGTTTTGCAATGTACACAGCTCTTGCAGCTGGCAGTGGCAACATTTCTGACAGAGGACAGTTCAGATCCTGGAATTGGTATATGATCAGAGTTGGTCCGTTTTGGCACTACTTTGTGTGACACTACAAAGCTCAGCAATAAGTTGTTCCATAAATTGTTTATGGGACACGTTACCATACAGTTCTTTATGCACAATAAAACGGTTGGTGGCAGCGATGTCCAAGAAGTGTAGAAAAATCTTTCAGTACCACTTCATTGTTTTCTGCTGTGTAGTATTGTAACAGTTGATCAGACAGGTCAATGCCCCCATGTGCTGGTTGTATGCAGTTACTAGTGCAGTGCATGAAAATGTCTGTTTCCCTTTTATCTTGTAATTTCACCCTCCTCTGCACAGTGTCTCCTGTATATGCAGAATGAATTGTGGAACACAATGAGAGCTCTCATGTGTCCATCCACTTCACAGTTGAGGTCCATGTTCACGTGTGGGCAGGAATCGCAGAGTCTGTGGAACTGTGTCATTATCTGTCTGATCCTCCATGACATGGTGGACTGTGTGTGCTGCCTTTGCCCTTTTTGGAGCAGGTGCCTGATCACATCTGTTTATGAAACACACACACACACACACACACGCACACACACACCACTAATTGTGTCATTGATAAAGTTGTTTGCATATGTCATACAATGCAATAATGATTCAAACTAAATATAATTTAAGAAAATATAAAATATGTACTTACTCAGGATGATTCTCAGTCGAACTCAAAATGGAGCGACGCCTGCATGGCCTGTTGTGAGTTTCCAGTGAAGGCAAGGGTGATGCAGCCACATTCCTTAAAGTAACCAAACAATATCTTTTAGGCTGATGAATACACCTGAACAATATGTGTGTTAGCATGCATTGTTTATCCTATAGGCCTATTTGTTGATGGGCAATAGGACAGAAATGTTTGTTGTTGAGCTATAGACCATAATGCATCTCAGACAGTTACGGCTAAGAAAATAATGGAACATGTTACATTAAGGCAGTAATTTAGCTAGCATTTACACCTCAGCATTCCGGAGCATCTCTGCTAGCTAACACTACATAACAGCCTTTCAGGATGATCAGTGTGACTAACCAAAACTGAACTGAGGCTAAAATATTTACATTTGCGGCATTTAGCAGATGCCCTTATCCAGAGCGACGTAGAAAAGTGCTTGGAGTCTCTAGTAATGAATAAATCTACACTGGTACGCAAGATTACAAACTTAATATAAACATAACCCTTGAATTCTACAAACTTGGAAAGTGCTAATTTAAGTATTTCAGGAAGAGGTAGGTCTTAAGTCGTCACTTGAAGATAGTCAGGGTCTCTGCTGTACAGACATGAAGTCATGAAGTGTTATTTGGAGAACTTGACCTGGAGATGAATCACCTGGGATGACCAGCAGTTTTGTTTTGCTGGGGTTGAGTTTTAGTTGGTTAGCACTCATCTATGAAGATTTATCTCTATATATGATGTTAGAGCTATAAACACTATCAAAAAACAATAAAATATACAAAAAAAAAATCGAAACACTATACAAAATTTTATATAATAAAAATTCATTCGCCTCCAGTGGGCATCATGTAGACTTATGGTCATCAAATAGCTAGCGCTAGTCTCTACTCTTTTTTGATTTTTTTCAACTCCATTTTACTTCATTCCAGGTTTGTTCATATTTGCGAACGTTTGTAAAGTAAGGAGAGTCTGTATAGTCTGTGTAAACAAACAGCAATGTTTGCGTGAACTTGCGCAAACCACTCCAATGTCTGTGTTTATGAGGACTCAAATGGTTTGCAAGAAGCAGCTCTCCTTTATACTTTCTGCTGGCCTTCAGGGAGCAGAAGCACTTCCCTGCTTACAACAGTGAGAAGCATCCCATTTCCCATATAGCTGAGATCCTACACCATCTTCCTGGTCTTTGTTCAGCACCACTTGCTCTTCACCAGGATGCCAACATGACCTGCATGATGCAGACAGCAAATAATTATTACTCAATATGGTACAATCCCAGCTTTACAGATCATAAGTATTTATGTACATGAAGTGACTTAGGAGAATGTGTTGATTTATTTGATTTATTTTAAGGTAATGGGGAAAAAACCCAATCAAATATCTACAGCTTTCCAACAATTACACTGGGTAAAGTCTGGAACAATGGACTGAACCATTATGTATTCCATTCCATTTAGTAGTATTTGACAAATCAGACCTAAAGTTTGCTACAGAGCAGTGTAAAAGTAGTAGTATAGTCTATGCAGTGGTTAATCATAATCTTTGATAGTGGCAAAGAAATGAATTTAGGAAAAAAAAAACTGCTCTAGACTGTATTTTGAAAGCTAACCTAACTAACAAACAGCAATAATCTAGCGGACTACACTAAGGTACACTATTAAAAATACAAGGTGTGGCACCTGCCCTCTAATTTAGGGTGTCTAAACAGTGATGAGATCTACATGGTGGAATCTATAGGTGCACACATTCTTACCTGTTTTCAAACCAATTGAGCTAGCATCACAGCAAAGCTAGCAGACAGCAAAACTAGCAACGCTCACATTGCTGCTTTTAACCATCAGTCTCTGCCTCCTCTGGTCAGGTTCTAGTTTTTCACTGTTCCCATTTTTTCATATATAGGTGACTTCAACTATATATAACAGCAGAGAGCTAAAGACTGAGCAAACACCAGAAAACAGCACAGCCCCATAACAAAATCCTTTTTAGGCTACAGGGACAGACACCAAGATAGTAATATATTCAGCAAAAATCTGGATTAATAAACAATCAGTGTTCAGGAAATTGCAAAACATCAAATTGACAAGAAATAAAATGATAACATACAAAGGTTTGGTCTCAAAATGCAACAAAGACAAATGTGAGGTGGTGGCAGTGATAAAATAGTCAAATACTTTAACTGTGATTGAGTACAGGTGCAGGTCATCAGAGTGCTGGTGATTAAAGGTGACACATGCTGTGTCTGAAACTGCACCTTATCCCCTACATAGTGCACTATTTAGAGTGTCAGCCATTTTGTAGTGATGTTCGAATTCAAAATCAACTTTCCATCTGTTCAGTGTTCACAAACTTACAACCAGCAGAGTAACATGCATTTGTATCTACATACATCATAAACACATGAATGAGAAAATGAATTAACAAAATTAATGAAGGAAGGAAAGAAAATGTATTACATGGAATCATGAGGGAAAAAAATGAAGAGTAAAAGACAAATCAGGAACACTATGTGGAACTGATTTTAGTAATCCCAAAACTTATATTACCTGATACTAAAGAATCTGTTTTTAAGGTATTTTTTTATATACATTTTGCATCTATCCATGTGAAAACTAGCAATAATGAACTATAGTTAAGTAAAAAGAAATAACTGTATGTAATTTTATTGTTTATTTATTCATTTATTTATTCTTGCTGTTGTTTAATTTGAAAGGCACCAAGAAAGAATTTAATAAAATCAACAGTGTACATTAATTAATTGTTATAAAACAGTATATACTATATAGAGTACAATACAAATACAGTAAACTTTACAAATACAGTAAAGTTCAGATTGACGAAAACACAAATTATTGAACTTTAGTATTTTATTTGCTTTCAGTTTGTAACCAATAAACTCTATACATCTTTAACACATCAGAACTGTGTCAGGGTTTTTGTACAGTGCAGCTGGATTTCCTGTCACTGTGGGCACCAGAGCACAGTAGTATAGAGCAGAGTCTGATACAGCTGCAGAGGAGATGATCAGATCCACTTGTTTATTATCACCATCATCAACTTTAGCAGTCATTCCTGGGGGTTTGTCTGGACTTAAATCTCCACTTTGAGAAATATGAAGAAGGAACTTAGGTTTAGATTGTGGATATTGTATGTACCAGTGCAGGTAGTTTCCTGTAGAGTAGGTTGGTTTGTAGTTGCAGGACAGAGTAACATCATCACCTTCATCTACAACTTTATGAGTAAAACGTGTCTCTATTGAATCTGCCATGGAGTCACCTGTCATAGAGAAAACAAACTTTTAAACTTACCCACAATCAACCCAGAACAGTTATATCCATATTCTGTTTTCATCATCACTAATTCAACACAATAATATTTCTAAAATATAATAAATATGAATGTATAACTCACCTACTAAAAGCCACAGACACACAGCTATAAGAGTGAACATGATGAATGGTGTTAAATGAATGAAAATATTCTGAGATCTTTCTGAACTCTCATATATTTACATCATAAAGGTTCATGAAGCTCCACCCCACAGCATTAAATGACAGAATAACCAATGTTACTGACAGATGGTCGATTTTTCCTTCAACAACCTTCACATTCACTCTCACATGGGGAACCTGCCCTGAACTCAAAGCAAAGGAAATTATTCTAGTCTGCAAAAACATGATCTAATAATTCAGTCTGTGTTTATGTTATTATAAGTGGTGTAGCTGAGTTTTTAGCCTCATTTAGGTCATAATAAATCATTTAATATAGCAAGTTATTATTAGTATATTTATAATGTGATTGATTTATATAGTTGATTTGTAATAATTAAATTGCTTTATTAAATTGAACTTTATCTGAGGTAATTCATTGACGTGAGGTGGTGGTGATGATTCATATCTCATGACTGTGAGTTATCATTTATACATGACTCTGTGTGATTACAAAGACATTTCAATAAATAAATAAATAAATCTTAATCAAGGTAAATTAAGTAAAATTAAGTATTTACAATATCGCTCTCACAAAGACCTCCATTAGAAGAGAACTTGTCCAGAGCCCATTTTATTCATCACAGCTGTATTGTGTTGTACATACTGCAGACAAATTTATTACATCACACAATATTAATAAAACACACTCATTATTAAACCAACACACTTTTGAGAATGTTTTTTTCCTTTCTCACTTTCTCTCACTAAACACTGCACTTGTGAAGAAACCTGTTTTAGTCACTTGTTTAAAGAAAATAAATGCTTTGTAGAGCCCATTGTAGGCTGCAATCATACACACTCACACTCACATTCACATAATACAGGTCATGTGGATGTAACAATTAGCCAACAAGGCATGTCTTGATTTTGAGGTGTTGGTGGAAACCTCTGAATCACAGTGGAAACAATTTCAGTACAAACAGTGGACATTAAAAATCCTCAATCTCAAAGTTGCAAAACAAACATGGCAATCACTAAGCCACAGTCTCCCCCTGTTGGCAGTCTTCAGTTTAGCATACTAGTGTGAAGGTTTTTGTACAGTGCAGCTGGATTTCCTGTCACTGTGGGCTGCAGAGCACAGTAGTATAGAGCAGAGTCTGATACAGCAGCAGAGGAGATGATCAGATCCACTTGATCTTCATTAATAGTAGCAGACATTCTTGGGGGTTTGTTCTGACTTAGATCTCCACTTTGTGTAATATAAAGAAGGAACTTGGGTCTAGATTTCAGATGTTGTCTGTACCAGTGCAGGTAGGTGTATGCAGTATCGGTTGTTTTGTATCTGCAGGACAGAGTAACATCATCACCTTCATCTACAACTTTATGAGTAAGAAGTGTCTCTATTGAATCTGCCATGGAGTCACCTGTCATAGAGAAGAGAACATAATGTTTTCTTGGAATAATTAAACCAGATTTACCTTTGACATGACTTTATTTATTCATTAATTTTCTCATCAATACACATTTATTAATAAATACTTTAACACATTTCTGCAATGACAAAAAGTCAGTGTATAACTCACCTAGTGAAAGCCACAGACACATGAATATAACAGTGAACATGATGATGGTGTTTGCTGAATGAAAATATTCTTTCTATACTCTAATATGTTAATATCATTCAGGATCATGAAGCTCCACCCCACAGCATCACATGATGATGTCACCAGTGTGACTGTCAGACTGCTGAGTTACTGATGCATCCAGACTTTACATTCAGACTCACATAGGGAATGTGTACTGGGTACATTTTAAGAAAAAATAAAATAATTATTTTAAAAAATCTTATTTTATTGTGTTTTTATTCAGTGGTTTCTATGGATTATTGTCATCAGCTGGCAATTAAAAAGTTTTTTTTATTATTATTATTATAATTATTTAGTTTATTGCAAATGCAGTATGCAGTAAACTGGCTGTTTTATGTTTATTGCTCGTTTTTCTTCCTCCTTGTGCATTACATCTACACTTTTATCCAAAGTTACTCACGAATAATGAAAGCAGATGACATTTTAATAAAACTGATGAGTAAAAGTTTTATATCTGATTCCATTAATGTTGGATGTCATTTAAACATGAACATTGTGTACACGAGTAAAGTTAGAAGTGTTTAGGGTTAAACCTCCATTACAACAGAATCTCATCTCATTTCATTTACTGCACCATCATGTGCTTTTCCATGCAGGAGACAAACAATATTACAGAGAATATTAAGAAATTCATGATAAAGTCATCAGCATCTCTGGAGGATGTGAACAGAGTTGTATGAAGCTCTAGTATGTGGCCAACTATTAGATAACTGACAGCGCCATCTGGTGTTCCCCTGGAGAAAAACTGTAACAAACTTAGGATTAATAATAAATATTTACTCCACATACAGGTGTGGGGTCAAACTACAATACCACTACCATAAAGGATTGATATCTGTTTTTAATACTGTTCTTGTAAATAAAAAAATATAAAAAATCAGTTAACTGTTTATAATTTTTATTATAGTCTTTACTATATGAACAGGAATTCAGTAAATTAGGATTAAAGAGCTGCAAATGACTGAAATTTATAGGTTAAGTTGTCTTCAGTGTAATAAAAGTGTGTAGAGGTTTTTGTACAGTGCACCTGGATTTCTTGTCACTGTGGGCTGCAGAGCACAGTAGTATAGATCAGAGTCTGATACAGCAGCAGAGGAGATGATCAGATCCACTTTATCTCCACGAATTTTAGCATCCATTCGTGGTGGTTTATTGGAAACTAGAGTTCCAGTCTGCATAATATTAAGAAGGAACTCAGGTTTAGATTTTGAATATTGTTTATACCAGTGGATGTTATTTGCTGTACCAGTGATTTCATATCTGCAGGACAGAGTAACAATATCACCTTTATCTACATCCTTATGAGTAAAAAGTGTCTCTATTGAATCTGCCATGGAGTCACCTGTCATAGAGAAGAGAACAAAATGTTTTTAACCTTCACACAATCAAGTTTAAACTACACACAAACTATAATTGTGCTTTTTCTGATCAATATTCAATAAAAAAACGATCAAATCAGAATTTAACATAATAAAATAAATCTATGTATAATTCACCTACAGAAAGCCACAGGTACATGAATATAACAGTGAACATGATGAATGGTTTTAGCTGAATGAAGATATTCTGTGCTCTAACCAGTTAACATGATTAGAGTTCATGAAGCTCCTCCCTACAGCATCACATGACAGAGTCACCAATGTTACTGACAGACTGTTGATTCTTACTGAAACACACTGGTTTTACATTCAGCATCACATGGGGACTCTGTCCACATTTTAATCAAAGTCATTATTAAATGCTGCATATTAACATCAAAGCCTTCATTATTACCAGCATATTCTAAACTGTATTATCATCATTTACCACTGATTTTAATGAAATCTTTAAAATAATGGATTGTTACCCAACCTGATGTCAGAACTGATGTGACTACACCTCATCTTTTTCTTATGAAGTGCTGAAAAATCTAAATTCGATTGAGGGCTGTGGGCCAAAATGATTATTATTATGAAAGTTGCCATGATTCCACTTCATTTATCAATTCATTATATTTAGATATTTAAAATTAAATAAATATAAAACAGCTCAGCTAATGTAGTTTTATTTTCTGCACTTTCTAGTTCAATGAATCATAGCACAATGCAAACATAGAAACAATTCCATTAACAGTACTATAGAGTTTAAAACAACGATTCAAGCTATAAACAATAAAGCCATATGACTGCAATATCAGTGACCTCTAATGAGAGACATGAAGCTGGTCCTAGTTTTGACTGAAAGTTTGCTCACAGAAGAAGGTAATGCAATTTTTTTTGCAGCTTAAAAAGTAAAACAAAAAAGTTATGTTAACTTAGTTATGAATCTATGTGGCAATGGCTTCATCCTTCCTCTTTTTTATCCTGTTATCATATATGACACATGATGGGCCAAATCAAAGGTCAACAGGGGCCAACTTTGGCCTGTGGACCCTAGTTTGGGCATCTCTGCTCTACACTAAAAGATATAATAAAATCAGTAAACTATTGCATGTTTTAATTGCTTTTGAATTCCTTTCGTATTTATTTTATATTTTATATCGTAGTTTTTCTCATGTCCTCCAGATTCTCCTTTTCTTTTCCCCTCCATGACAGTAGATGGATTGATTACTTCAGATAAATCCTAAGTGTGAATGTTAAATCTATCAAATCACGATGCTCCAGTTAAATAAAATTCATCAAAGTTACAGTGTTCCATACAGTTCTAGGACACATTAGTGATCCAGGCTACTTTAAAGATTAGTCTCAGGTTCATCTCCTGCTAAACTCCATCTGCTTAATTAAGGCACAATATATTTGTGAATTCCTTAATAACACCTGTGTAGGAAACACTGCTGAACTAATACAAGATTTCTTTTCCCAAATCTATTGTTAATGAAGGAAATAAGAGAAAGTTTATGTTTTACAAATAAAATACATTAGCAAATTACCCTAATGATTGTTGATCTTCAAAAATCAGCTAAAATTATAGGCAGAAGGTTGAGCATGCAGTGGTAAACATGTAAACAGCTTCATCTAGTGAGAAAAGCATGAATCTGCTGCAGTCATGTGTAGTGCTTTTTGTACAGTGCACCTGGATTTCTTGTCACTGTGGGCTGCAGAGCACAGTAGTATAGATCAGAGTCTGATACAGCAGCAGAGGAGATGATCAGATCCACTTTATCTCCACGAATTTTAGCATCCATTCGTGGTGGTTTATTGGAAACTAGAGTTCCAGTCTGC